>NW_024070197.1:47553503-47828320 GCF_014754425.2 Oryx dammah
GAGTTCCAGAAAAACATCTATTTCTGCTTTATTGACTATGCCAAAGCTTTTGACTGTGTGGATCACAATAAACTGTGGAAAATTCTGAAAGAGATGGGAATACCAGGCCACCTGACCTGCCTCTTGAGAAACCTATATGCAGATCAGGAAGCAACAGTTAGAACTGGACAGGGAACAACAGACTGGTTCCAAATAGGAAAAGGAGTACGTCAAGGCTGTATATTGTCACCCTGCTTATTTAACTTATATGCAGAGTACATCATGAGAAATGCTGGACTGGAAGAAATACAAGCTGGAATCAAGATTGCCGGGAGAAATATCAATAACCTCAGATATGCAGATGACACCACCCTTACGGCAGAAAGTGAAGAGGAACTAAAAAGCCTCTTGATGAAAGTGAAAGAGGAGAGTGAAAAAGTTGGCTTAAAGGTCAACATTCAGAAAATGAAGATTATGGCACCCGGTCCCATCACTTCATGGGAAATAGATGGAGAAACAGTGGAAACAGTGTCAGACTTTATTTTGGGGGGCTCCAAAATCACTGCAGATGGTGATTGCAGCCATGAAATTAAAAGACGCTTACACCTTGGAAGAAAAGTTATGACCAACCTAGATAGCATATTCAAAAGCAGAGAGATTACTTTGCCAACTAAGGTCCATCTAGTCAAGGCTATGGTTTTTCCAGTGGTCATGTATGGATGTGAGAGTTGGACTGTGAAGAAGGCTGAGCAGCAAAGAATCGATGCTTTTGAACTGTGGTATTGGAGAAGACTCTTGAGAGTCCCTTGGACGGCAAGGAGATGCAACCAGTCCATTCTGAAGGAGATCAACCCTGGGATTTCTTTGGAAGGAATGATGCTAAAGCTGAAACTCCAGTACTTTGGCCACCTCATGCGAAGAGTTGACTCATTGGAAAAGACTCTGATGCTGGGAGGGATTGGGGGCAGGAGGAGAAGGGGATGACCGAGGATGAGATGGCTGGATGGCATCAGGGACTCAATGGATGTGAGTCTGAGTGAACTCCGGGAGTTGGTGATGGACAGGGAGGCCTGGCGTGCTGCAATTCATGGGGTCGCAGAGTCAGACACGACTGAGCAACTGAACTGAACTGAAGTCTGCAATGTTCCTTTTGTTAATTTAATTTTATATACTAAAACAACCACATAAAATATATCTAAGGGACATCCCTGGTGGTCCAGTGGCTAATGCTGCACAGTGCCAGTGCAGGAAGCCCAGGTTCAATCCCTTGTCAAGGAACTAGATTCCACATGCCACAACTAAGAGTTTGCATGCCATAACTAAAGATCCCACATGCCACAAGTTTAAAAAGATCCCACGTGTGCAGGCGTGTGTGCATGCTAAGTCACTTCAGCCATGTCTTTGCAACTCTTCGCAACCTATGGAGGTAGCCCACCAAGCTCCTCTATCCATGGGACTCTCCAGGCAAGAATATTGGGGTGGGTTGCCATTTCCCTCTCCAGCAGATCTTCCTGACCCAGTGATTGATCCCAGGTCTCCTGCACTGCAAGCAGATTATTTACCATCTGAGCTATCAGAGAAGCCCAAAAGATCCCACATGCTGCAACAAAGATCCAGGAATGCCAAATGAATAAATAAATAACTTTTTTAACATTTAAAAGATGTTCAGCTAATTAGCCAATAGTAAAATAAAATGGAATGTTAGAAGACAATCCAAAAGAAGTCAAGAAAGGAGGGGAGAAGGAATAAAAAGTAGATGAGGGAAACAGAAAATAAATATCAAGCTGATAGACTGAAATCCAATTTTTTTAATTACTACATTAAATTTAAACAGTCTAAGCATTTCAATTAAAGGCAGTTTTCCAAATTGGATTTAAAAAACAAAAACAAAGAAAAACATAATCCAACTATATGATGAATTCAAGAAACTCACTTTAAATACTAAAATACAAAATGTAAGTGTAAAAAGTATAGTAAAATATATATAGTGTAAACAATAATAATAAAGTTAGAATGGCTTTGTTAATATCAAACAAAGTAAACATCAGATCAAAGACTATTGCCAGGGATTAAAAGGAATATTTCATAATGATAAAGAGTCAATCTATTGAGAATATGTAACAATACTCAAATTAAGTGCAAATTGATAATAGAGCTTCAAAATATATGTAGCAATAACTAATGAGATTAAAAACAATAATCCATGATTACAACTGGGTATTTCAACACAGCTTTTCTCAATAATTAACAGAACTGGACAGTAAATCAATAGGGCCGCAGAACACTTAACACTTTCATCAGCTTGACATAGTTGACATTTACAGGAGAAAACAATAGAGTGGGGAAGACTAGAGATCTCTTCAAGAAAACTGGAGAGATCAAGGGAACATTTCATGCAAAGATGGTCACAATAAAGGACAGAAATGATAAGGACCTAACAGAAGAGAAGAGATTTTAAAAGAGATGGCAAAAATACACAGAAGAACTATACAAAAAAGATCTTCATGATCCAGATAAACACAATGGTGTGTTCACTCACCTAGAGACAGACATCCTGGAGTCTGAATTCAAGTGGGTCTTAGGAAACATCACTACGAACAAAGGTAGTGGAGGTGATGGAATTCCAGCTTAGCTATTTAAACCCTAAAAGATGATGCTATTAAACTGTTGGACTCAATATGCCAGAAAATTTGAAAATTTCAGCAGTGGACATAAGACTGGAAAAGGTAAGTTTTCATTTCAATCTCAAAGAAGGGCAATGCCAAAGAAGGTTCAAACTACCCCACAGTTGTGCTCATTTCTCATGCTAGTAAAGTTATGTTTAAAATCCTTCAAACTAGCTAGGCTTCAGATTCATAAAACAAGAACTTCCAGATGTACAAGCTGGGTTTAGAAAAAGCAGAGGAACCAGAGATCAAATTGCCAGCATGTACTGGATCATAGAGAAAGCAAAGGAATTCCAGGAAAACATCTACTACTACTACTACTACTACTACTACTACTACTAAGTTGCTTCAGTCGTGTCCGACTCTGTGCAACCCCATAGACGGCAGCCCACCAGGCTCCCCCGTCCCTGGGATTCTCCAGGCAAGAACACTGGAGTGGGTTGCCATTTCCTTCTCCAATGCATGAAAGTGAAAAGTGAAAGGGAAGTCGCTCAGTCGTTTCCTACTCTTAGCGACCCCAAGGACAGCAGCCTACCAGGCTCCTCCATCCATGGGATTTTCCAGGCAAGAGTACTGGAGTGGGGTGCCATTGCCTTCTCCAAGAAAAACATCTACTTCTGCTTTGTTGACAACACCGAAGCCTTTGACTGTGTGGATCACAACAACCTGTGGGAAATTCTTAAAGAGATGGGAATACCAGACCACCTTACCTATCTCCTGAGAAACCTGTATGCAGGTCAAGAAGCAACAGAATCTTACATGGAACAACTGACTGGTTCAAATTTTGGAAAGGTGTATGACAAGACTGTATATTGTCACCCTGTTTATTTAATTTCTATGCAGACTTGTTGGTCAGTCACTCAGTCACATCCAACTCTATGCGACCCTATGGACTGCAGCACGCCAGGCTTCCCAGTCTTTCACTATCTCCCAGAGTTTTTTCAAACTCACGTCCTCTGAGTCAGTGTTGCCATCCAACCATCTCACCCTCTGTCTCCTCTTTCTCCTCCTGCCTTCAATCTTTCCCAGCATCAGGATATTTTCTAATGAATCAGCTCTTTGCATCAGGTGGCCAAAGTATAGGAACTTTAGCTTCAGCATCAGTCTTTCCAATGAATGTTTAAGGTTGATTTCGTTTAAGATTAACTGGTTTGACTTTTGTGGGCAAAATGATGTCTCTGCTTTTTAATATTCTATATAGATTTGTCATAGTTTTCCTTCCAAGAAGCAAGCGTCTTTTAATTTCAAGGCTGTAGTCACTGTCCTCAGAGATTTGGGAGCCAAATAAAATAAAATCTACCACTGCATCCATGTTTTCCCTTTCTATTTGCCGTGAAGTGGTGGAACTGGATACCAGTTTTTTGAATGTTAAGTTTTAAGCCAGCTTTTCACTCCCCTTTTTCACCCTGATCAAGAGAATCTTTGAGAATCTGGAGCAGTGGCCGTGCTGTGCTGGACCAGCTGTGAGGAGATACCTCATGTCCAAGGGCAAAGGAGAAGCCCCAGCAAGATAGTAGGAGAGGCAAAATCGTGTTTAGAATCAAACCCCATACCTGCCAGAGACACTCGAGGGCTCAAACAAACAAACCTTGTGCACACCAGCACCCAGAGACCACACAGAGACTGAGACATAACTGTGTGTGAGAATCTCCTGTGGAGGTACGGGTCAGCAGTGGACTGCTGCAGGGCGGGGGCTCTGGGTGCAGCAGGCCTGGGTACGGCATAAGCCCTCTTGGAGGAGGTCGCCATTAACCCCACCATAGAGCTGCCAGAACTTACACAGGACTGGGAAACAGACTCTTGGGGGCCACAAACAGAACCAGAGCCCAAGAGAAAGGAGCAGTGACCCCACAAAAGACTGACCCAGACTTGCCCATGAGTGTCCAGGAGTCTCTGGTGGAGGCATAGGTCAGCAGGGGCCTGCTGCAGCATTGGGGCACTGAGTGTAGCAGTGCACGCTTGGGACGTTTTGAAGGAGGTCGCCATTATCTTCATTACCTCCACCATAGTTTGGCCCCAGGTATATAACAGGAAGGAAACACAGCCCCACTCATCAACAGAAAATTGGATTAAAGACTTACTGAGCATCTGAAGAACTGTACAAAAAAGATCTTCACAACCCAGATAATCACGATGATGTGATCACTCATCTAGAGCCAGACATCCTGGAATGTGAAGTCAAGTGGGCCTTAGCATCACTACGAACAAAGCTAGTGGAGGTGATGGAATTCCAGTGGAGCTATTTCAAATCCTGAAAGATGATGCTGTGAAAGTGCTGCACTCAATATGCCAGCAAATTTGGAAAACTCAGCAGGGGCCACAGGACTGGAAAAGGTCAGTTTTCATTCCAAACCCAAAGAATAGCAATGCCAAAGAATGCTCAGACTACCGCACAATTGCACTCATCTCACACACTAGTAAAGTCATGCTCAAAATTCTCCAAGCCAGGCTTCAGCAATACATGAACTGTGAACTTCCTGAGTTCAAGCTGGTTTTAGAAAAGGCAGAGGAACCAGAGAATAAATTGCCAACATCCGCTGGATCATGGAAAAAGCAAGAGAGTTCCTGAAAAACATCTATTTCTGCTTTATTGACTTTGCTAAAGCCTTTGACTGTGTGGATCACAATAAACAGTGGAAAATTCTGAAAGAGATGGGAATACCAGACCACCTGACCTGCCTCTTGAGAAATCTGTATGCAGGCCAGGAAGCAACAGTTAGAACTGGACATGGAACAACAGACTGGTTCCAAATAGGAAAAGGAGTACATCAAGGCTGTATATTGTCACCCTGCTTATTTAACTTATATGCAGAGTACATCATGAGAAATGCTGGACTGGAAGAAACACAAGCTGGAATCAAGATTGCCGGAAGAAATATCAATAACCTCAGATATGCAGATGACACCACCCTTATGGCAGAAAGTGAAGAGGAACTCAAAAGCCTCTCGATGAAAGTGAAAGAGGAGAGTGAAAAAGTTGGCTTAAAGCTCAACATTCAGAAAACAAAGATCATGGCATCTGGTCCCAACACTTCATGGGAAATAGATGGGGAAACAGTAGAAACAGTGTCAGACTTTATTTTGGGGGGCTCCAAAATCACTGCAGATGGTGATTGCAGCCATGAAATTAAAAGACACTTACTCCTTGGAAGAAATGTTATGACCAACCGAGATAGCATATTCAAAAGCAGAGACATTCCTTTGCTGACTAAGGTCCATCTAATCAAGGCTATGGTTTTTCCTGTGGTCATTATGGATGTGAGAGTTGGACTGTGAAGAAGGCTGAGCAGCAAAGAATTGATGCTTTTGAACTGTGGTGTTGGAGAAGACTAGGATTTCTAGGAAGGAATGATGCTAAAGCTGAAACTCCAGTACTTTGGCCACCTCATGCGAAGAATTGACTCACTGGAAAAGACTCTGATGCTGGGAGGGATTGGGGGCAGGAGGAGAAGGGGACGACAGAGGATGAGATGACTGGATGGCATCACTGACTCAACAGACGTGAGTCTGAGTGAACTCCGGGAGTTGGTGATGGACAGGGAGGCCTGGCGTGCTACGATTCGTGGGGTCGCAAAGAGTTGGACACAACTGAGCAACTAAACTGAACTGAACTGAGCATCAGAACAAGAACTAGTTTCCCCCTCAGTCAGTCTCTCCCATCAGAAAGATTCCATAAGCCTCTTATCCTTCTCCATCAGAGGGCAGACAGACTGAAAACCACAATCACAGAAAACTAACCAATCTGATCACATGGACCACAGCCTTGTCTAAGTCAATGAAACTATGAGCCACGCCGTGTAGTGCCATCCAAGATGGACGGGTCATGGTGGAGAGGTCTGACAAAACGTGGTCCACTGGAGAAGGGAATGGCAAACCACTTCAGTATTCTTGCCTTGAGAACCCCATGAACAGAATGAAAAGGCAAAAAGATAAGACCCTGAAAGATGAACACCCCAGGTCAGTAGGTGCCCAGTATGCTACTGGAGAACAGAGGAGAAATAACTCCAGAAAGACTGAAGAGACGGAGCCAAAGCAAAAACAACACCCAGCTGTGGATATGACTGGTGGTGGAAGTAAAGTCTGATACTGTAAAGAGCAATATTGCATAGGAAGCTGGAATGTTAGGCCCATGAATCAAGGCAAATTGGAAGCAGTCAAACAGGAGATGTCAAGAGTGAATGTCAACATTTTAGGAATCAGCGAACTAAAATAGACTAGAATGGGTGGATTTAACTCAGATGACCATTATATCTACTACTGTGGCCAAGAATCCCTTGGAAGAAATGAAGTAGCCATCATAATCAACAAGAGAGTCCGAAATGCAGTACTTGGATGCAGTCTCAAAAATGACAGAATGATTTCTGTTCCTTCCCAGGCAAGCCATTCAGTATCACAGTAATCCAGGTCTATACCCCAACCAGTAATACTGAAGAAGCTGAAGTTGAATGGTTCTATGAAGACCTACAAGACCTTTTAGAACTAACACCCAAAAGAGATGTCCTTTTCATTATAGGGGACTGGAATGCAAAAGTAGGAAGTCAAGAGATACCTGGAGTAACAGGAAAATTTGGCTTTGGAATACAGAATTAAGCAGGGCAACGACTAACAGAGTTTTGCCAAGAGAATGCACTGGTCATAGCAAACACCCTCTTCCAACAACACAAGAGAAGACTCTACAGATGGACATCACCAGATGGTCAATACCGAAATCAGATTGATTATATTCTTTGCAGCCAAAGATGGAGAAGCTCTATACAGTCAGCAAAAACAAGACCAGGAGCTGACTGTGGCTCAGATCATGAACTTCTTATTGTCAAATTCAGACTTAAGTTGAAGAAGGTAGGGAAAATCACTAGACCATTCAGGTATGACTAAAATCAAATCCCTTACAATTATACAGCAAAACTGACAAATAGATTCAAGGGATTAGATCTGATAGAGTGCCTGAAGAACTATGGATGGAAGTTCATGACATTGTACAGGAGACAGGGATCAAGACCATCCCAAAGAAAAAGAAATGCAGGGAGGTCCTAAGATGGCAGAGGAATAGGACAAAGAGATCGCTCTCTCCACCACAAATTCATCAAAATGTCAACTGAACACTGAGAAAATTCCACAAAACATCTCTGAACGCTGACGGAAGACACCAGGCACCCAGAAAGGCCACCCATTCTCTTTTAAAGGGGGTAGGATAAAATATAAAAGATAAAAAGAGAGACTAAAGAGTTAGGGATGGAGGCCTGTCCCAGGGAGGGAGTCATGAAGGAGAAGAGGTCTCCAAACACCGGGAAACCCTCTCACCAGCAAGTCTGTGAGGAGTTTCAGAATCTCAGAAGGCAACATAAACAGGAGGGGGAAAAAAAAAACCCACAGAATACGCGCCTAACTGCAACTCCCAGCAGAGAAGTAGCCCAGACGCTCACTTCCACCAGCAGTGAGCAGGGGCTGAACAGGGAAGCAAGGGCCACATGCTTAGGGTAAGGACTGGGCCTGAATGCCCTGAGGACAATCGGAGGGAACTAATGTGAGTTAGCAACCTAAACTGTGGGACAGCCAGAGAGAGAGGAAAAAAGAAGAGAGAGAGAGAATTTTCCTGTGAAAAGCTCTAACCTAAGGCACTGCGGGGCCTGCTCACAGAACAAAGGACTGAGCAAATACCAGAAGAGAGCTAGCTGACTTTGGACCGGCCCCTCCCTCCAGAGGAGGCAGAGAGGCAGACAGGCGGCAGCCAGAGCCAGAAGGCAAGGGGCAATCTCTGCCCCAGAGACGGCATCCTCTACCAAACTGCGAGCAAGCTCCCAGTTGCTAACCAAGTCTTCTTGGGACCCTGGATGGTTGACATCTGCCAGGAGGGTCACAGTCAGAGATCAGCTCCCCAGAAGCGACACACGGCACACCTGAGATGGCGCTCTCACTGCACACCCAGGAAACTGAGCAGCCGGGACCTGGCTGGTGATAAGACGCACTGCACACCTGGGAGAGTGTGCTCACCAACCACCTGGTTGGCTGAGCTGCTCAGACCTGGGAAGGGCACAAAACACAGACCCAACTGAGTCTGTGCCTTTGTGGAGTACCCAAGAACCGAACCTGAGCAGTTTAGACCTGGGAAGTGCATGAAACACAGGGCCTGCTTTGGACAGTTTCCCTGCAGAGCAACCTGGAACCTGAGCAGTGTAGACCAGGAAAGCACACATGCCACGAGTGGGGGCAAATCCAGTGTGGCCCAGACACTGCGAGCACTCCTCACACACGCCAGTGATATTTATTTGCAGTGTTCCTCCCACCACCACCCCCCACAGCACAACTGAACAAGTGAGCCTAAATAAGTGACCACTTTCGCCTCCTTGTGTCAGGGCAGATATTAGACACTGAAGAGACTTGCAAAGAGCAGAAGCCAAAATAAACAAAGAAGAGGGAACCACTTTAGAAGTGACAGGTGCAACAGATGAAAACCCTGTAGTTTGCACTGACTACACTGAAAGGAGCCTATAGAGCTTGAAAAGAAGTATAAGCTGGAACAAGGAACTATCTGAAACTGAACTGACCTCACACTGTCCACAACAGCTCCAGAGAAATTCTTACTTTGCTATTATCATTTAAAAATTTTTTAAAGTTCTTTATTACTCCTTCAATTTTCATTTTTATAACCTACTATTACCTTGCCAAAAAAGACCTTATTTTTAAAGCAAATTTCATATACATATATCTTATAATTTTGTGATTTTGCTTTTTTTTAATATTGTATTTTCAAGAGTCGAACCTCTACTCTAGATTTTTAATCTTTGCTTTGTGGTATTTGTTAGAATTTTGTACCTTTAAGAATCCAATCTTCAGTACCCATTTTTACTTAGGAGTGCAATTACTGGCTTGATTGCTCTCTCCCCTTTTGACTCTCCTTCTCCTCCACCAGGTCATCTCTATCTCCTCCCTCCCCCTTCTCTTCTCTACCTAACTCTGTGAATCTCTTTGGGTGTTCTGGGCTGTGAAGAACAATTAGGGAACTGACTGCTGGCTAGATCTGTCTCCTTTTGACTCCCCCTCTTCTTCTCCTATGGTTTTTCCAGTGGTCATGTATGGATATGAGAGTTGACTGTGAAGAAAGCTGAGTGCTGAAGAATGGATGCTTTTGAACTGTGGTGTTGGAGAAGACTCTTGAGAGTCCCTTGGACTGCAAGGAGATCAGCCCTGGTTGTTCTTTGGAAGGAATGATGCTAAAGCTGAAACCCCAGTACTTTGGCCACCTCATGCAAAGAGTTGACTCATTGGAAAATACTCTGACGCTGGGAGGGACTGGGGGCAGGAGGAGAAGGGGACGACCAAGGATGAGATGGCTGGATGGCATCACTGACTCGAAGGACGGGAGGTTGAGTGAACTCTGGGAGATGGTGATGTACAGGGAGGCCTGGCATGCTGCGATTCATCAGGTCACAAAGAATCAGACATGACTGAGCAACTGAACTGAACTGAACTTCTCCTCCTGGTCACCTCTATCTCCTTCATCTCTCTTCTCTTCTCTGTGTAACTCCGTGAACCTCTCTGAGTGTTCCAGACTGTGGAGAGCACACAGGGAATTGATTACTGGCTAGATTTCTCTCTCTCCTTTTGATTCCACCTCTTCTCCTCCTGCTGCTGCTGCTAAGTCGCTTCAGTCATGTCCGACTCTGTGCAACCCCATAGGATGGCAGCCTACCAGGCTACCCCGTCCCTGGGATTCTCCAGGCAAGAACACTGGAGTGGGTTGCCATTTCCTTCTCCAATGCATGAAAGTGAAAAGTGAAAGGGAAGTCACTCAGTCATGTCCTAGTCACCTCTATCTCCCTCCTCCTTCTTCTCTTCTCCATGTAACTCTGTGAAACTCTCTGGGTGTCCCTCATTGTGGAGAATCTTTTCACCATTAACCTAGATGTTTTATCATCAGTGCTGTATGGAGAAGTCTTGAGGCTACTGTAAGAATAAGACTGAAAGCCAGAGGCAGGAGGCTTAACTCCAAAACTTGAGAACCTCAGAGAACTCCTGATTCCATGGAATATTAATTGAAAAGAGCTCATCCAAAAGCCTCCATACCTACACTGAAACCAAACTCCAAGAGCTAACAAGTTTCAGAGCAAGACATACCAAGCTAATTCTCCAACAACGCAGGAACATAACCCTGAGCATTAAAATACAGGCGGCCAAAAGTCACACCAAAAGACACACACACATAGACACCCCAAAACTCACTACTGGACACTTCATTGCACTCCAGAGAGAAGAGATCCAGCTCCACCCACCAGAACACTGATGCAAGCTTCCCTAACCAGGAAATCTTGACAAGTCACTCATTCAACCCCACCCACAGGGAGGAAACTCCACAATAAAGAGGAACCACAAACTTCCAGCATACAGAAATGCCACCCCAAAAACAGCAATCTAATCAAGATGAAAAGGCAGATAAATATTCATCAGGTAAAGGAACATGATAAACACCCACCAAATCTAACAAAAGAGGAGGAGATAGGGAGTCTACCTGAAAAAGAATTCAGAATAATGACAGTAAAGATGATCCAAAATCTTGAAAATAAAATGGAGTTACAGATAAATAGTCTGGAGACAAAGATTGAGAAGATGCAAGAAATGTTTAACAAGGACCTAGAAGAAATAAAGGAGAGTCAATCAATAATGAATAATGCAATAACTGAGATCAAACATTCTGGATGGAATCAACAGTAGCATAACTGAGGCAGAAGATAGGATAAGTGATGTAGAAGATAGAATGGTGGAAATAAATGGAGCAAGAGGAAAACAGAAAAAAAGAATTAAATGAGGACAACAACCTCAGTGACCTCTGAGACAATGTTAAACACCCCAACATTCGAATCATAGGAGTCCCAGAAGAAGAAGACAAAAAGAAAGGCCATGAGAAAACACCTGAGGAGATAATAGTTGAAAACATCCCTAAAATGGGGGAGGAAATAGCCACCCAAGTCCAAGAAACCCAGAGAGTCCCAAACAGGATAAACACAAGGCAAAACAATGTCCTAAGACACATATTAATCAAATTAATGAAGATCAAACACAAAGAGCAAATATTAAAAGCAGCAAGGGGAAAAGCAACAAATAACACACAAGGGGATCCCCATAAGGATAACAGCTGATCTTTCAATAGAAACTCTTCAGGTCAGAAGGGAATGACAGGACATACTTAAAGTGATGAAAGAAAAAAACCTACAACCCAGATTACTGTACCCAGCAAGGATCTCATTCAAATATGAAGGAGAAATCAAAAGCTTTACAGACATGCAAAAGCTGAGAGAATTCAGCACCACCAAACCAGCTCTTCAACAGATGCTAAAGGATCTTCTCTAGACAGGAAACACAGAAAAGGTTTATAAACTCAAACCAAAAACTGCCGGGAGCCAGCGTGGAGAATCCAGCTCATGGCAAAGGTCATGAGGAAGAGGCCTGACAGGGCAAAGGCGAGATCAGGCCTCGAGGGACCCCCCCCCGAACTTTCTCAAGCATCTACCCCAAAACCAGAGTCTGTCTGCCTTATTGTAGTATGCCTTTCACCAACTCTTCTGACATTAACAGGGGGCTATCTCCCACCACCTTTCTCTGGAAAAAGTTAACTTAGAGCTCCAGTTAATAAGTCTCCTGGGCATAGTAAGAGTGTTTCAGTCCAAAAACTCCTCTGATGGCTCTCTAGCCTGCCTGACAAGTTTATCTGGACTCTCACAACCACACATGTGATTGTTCACAGCCTCCCAACCACAAGAGGCACGAGACACTCTAAACTTTCTAAATACAGAGCCTTTTGAGAAGTTAGAAATTATTAGTGTAGTATTAATGGATTGTTCGAATAATACCGGTGGAGGGTTTTGTTGTTGAGCCAATATTAGCTGCTAAGTGTCCATATCCCTTGTCCTCTGTATACATTAATTGGTATAACTAGCATATGGAAAAAATAGGTAATAACCTTTGATATTAATCGTGTTAAACCTTAGGCTAGTAAATTCTTTTCTTGATTATAGCCCACTGCACCTTTGCCCTGTAGGAATGCAACTTTATCTGGTGCCTTCGGAGGGTGGCGCTTGACTTACGAAAAATCACCCTTGGAGAAAATAAGTTTTGTGGTTGACTGACCATATCAGAAGGAAAGGGTCATAAAATGTTAGAAGGCCCCCTGGCCCGAAGTTTATGTAAAACCACCTAAGACCTTTGTATGCATGCATAAAGAAGTGCCTGGTATCAATAAAGGTCAGGGCTGCTGACCCTGCATGACTTTGTATTTTCCATTTATCTCTATGTACAACTTAAAGTATAAAAGCTTTCCTGAAAACTAAAGAGACAGACCAGTTCCTTGAAAGACTGGTTTCCCCGTGTCGTCTTTTCTTACTCTCCTTTTCAGGCTAATTCCCATCTGGAGCACAGAGGTCCTCCATGTTTACTTATTTGCCTGGGCTTCTAAGACCTGAACGGGAAGGTGCCCTGTGTCTTCGCTCCCTCGGGAGACCAAGAGGGCACCTGCAGCCTACGTAAATGGTGTAAGTCTCTTGTCTCAAGACTTTATTGGCTTTCTGTGTAAACCAAGGAATATCAGCTTCTTTTCTCCTCTGTTTTCTTTTTTTTTTTTTTTTTTGTAATTCCGTGTAGTATACTAGAATACATAAGCTGTCACGTATTCTCCTCTGTTTTCTACACTACACTATTCTTTCCTAATCTTCCTTTATCAGTTCAGTTCAGTCGCTCAGTTGTGTCCGACTCTTTGGGACCCCATGAATTGCAGCATGCCAGGCCTCCCTGTCCATCACCAACTCCTAGAGTTCACCCAGATTCACGTCCATTGAGTCAGTGATGCCATCCAGCCATCTCATCCTCGGCCGTCCCCTTCTCCTCCTGCCCCCAATCCCTCCCAGCATCACAGTCTTTTCCAATGAGTCAACTCTTCGCATGAGGTGGCCAAAGTACTGGAGTTTCAGCTTTAGCATCATTCCTTCCAAGGAAATCCCAGGGCTGAGCTCCATCAGAATGGACTGGTTGCATCTCCTTGCAGTCCAAGGGACCCTCACGAGTCTTCTCCAACACCACAGTTCAAAAGCATCGATTCTTCGGTGCTCAGCCTTCTTCACGGTCCAACTCTCACATCCATACATGACCACTGGAAAAACCATAGCCTTGACTAGACGGACCTTAGTCGGCAAAGTAATGTCTCTGCTTTTGAATATGCTATCTAGGTTGGTCATAACTTTTCTTCCAAGGAGTAAGTGTCTTTTAATTTCATGGCTGCAATCACCATCTGCAGTGATTTTGGAGCCCCCCAAAATAAAGTCTGACACTATGTCTACTGTTTCCCCATCTATTTCCCATGAAGTGATGGGACTGGATGCCATGATCTTCATTTTCTGAATGTTGACCTTTAAGCCAACTTTTTCACTCTCCTCTTTCAGTTTCATCAAGAGGCTTTTTAGTTCCTCTTCACTTTCTGCCATACAGGTGGTGTCATCTGCATATCTGAGGTTATTGAGATTTCTCCCGGCAATCTTGACTCCAGCTTGTGTTTCTTCCAGTCCAGCATTTCTCATGATGTACTCTGCATATAAGTTAAATAAGCAGGGTGACAATATACAGCCTTGACATACTCCTTTTCCTATTTGGAACCAGTCTGTTGTTCCATGTCCAGTTCTAACTGGTGCTTCCTGGCTTGCATACAGATTTCTCAAGAGGCAGGTCGGGTGGTCTGGTATTCCCATCTCTTTCATAATTTTCCACAGTTTATTGTGAGCCACAAAGTCAAAGGCTTTGGCATAGTCAATAAAGCAGAAATAGATGTTTTTCTGGAACTCTCTTGCTTTTTCCATGATCCAGCGGATATTGGCAATTTGATCTCTGGTTCCTATGTCTTTTCTAAAACCAGCTTGAACATCAGGAAGTTCACAGTTCACATATTGTTGAAGCCTGGCTTGGAGAATTTTGAGCATGACTTTACTAGCATGTGAGATGAGTGCAATTGTGCAGTAGTTTGAGCATTCTTTGGCATTGCCTTTCTTTGGGATTGGAATGAAAACTGACCTTTTCCAGTCCTGTGGCCACTGCTGAGTTTTCCAAATGTGCTGGCATATTGAGTGCAGCACTTTCACAGCATCATCTTTCAGGATTTGAAATAGCTCCACTGGAATTCCATCACCTCCACTAATTAAATAAATCTCTCCTAATCGCCAATGCTGTTCACCCTTCAATTACCCTGGATCCACCGGGGCTGGACCCCAGCACAAAACAACAAAGTAAATGGCAACAGGATCATACTTATCAATAATTACCTTAAATGTAAATGGGTTGAATGCCCCAACCAAAAGACAAAGACTGGCTGAAAGGATACAAAAACAAGATCCCTATATATGCTGTCAACAAGAGTCCCACCTCAAACCAAGGGACACATACAGATTGAAAGTGAAGGGCTGGAAAAAGATATTTCATGCAAATGAAGACCAAAAGAAAGTAGTAGCAATACTCATATCAGAAAAAATAGATTTTGAAATAAAGGCTGTGAAAAGAGACAAAGGGGGACACTACATAATGATCAAAGGATCAATCCAAGAAGAAGATATAACAATTATAAATATATATGCACCTTACATAGGAGCACCACAATATGTAAGGCAAATGCTAACAAATATGAAAGGGGAAATTAACAGTATCACAATAATAGTGGGAGATCCCACTCACACCTGTGGATAGATCAACTAAACAGAAAATTGGCAAGGAAACACAAACTTTAAATGATACAATGGACAAGTTAGACCTAATTGGTATCTATAGGACATTTCACCCCAAAACAATGAATTTCACCTTTTCCAAGTGCACACAAAACATTCTCCAGGATAAATCACATCCTGGGCCATAAATTTAGCCTTGGTAAATTCAAAAAAATTGAAGTCATTTCAAGCCTCTTTTCTGATCACAATGCAGTAAGATTAGATGTCAACTACAGGGAAAAAAAACTATTAAAAATACAAACATATGCAGGCTAAACAACACGTTCCTGAATATCCAACAAATCACAGAAGAAATCAAAGAATAAATCAAAATATGCATAGAAACGAATGAAAATGAAAACACAACAACCCCAAACCTATAAGATTCAGTAAAAACAGTGCTAAGGGGAAGGTTCATAGCAATACAAGCTTACTTCAAGAAACAAGAGAAAAATAAAAAATAAATAACCTAACTTTATACCTAAAGCAACTAGAAAAAGAAGAAATGAAGAACCCCAGGGAGAGTAGAAGGAAAGAAATCATAAAAATTAGGGCAAAATAAATGAAAAAGAAACAAAGGACACTATAGCAAAAATCAACAAAACTAAAAGCTGGTTCTTTGGGAAGATAAATAAAATAGACAAACCATTAGCCATACTCATCAAGGAAAAAAGGGAGAAGAATCAAATCAACAAAAGTAGAAATGAAAATGGAGAAATCACAACAGACAACACAGAAATACAAATGATCATAAGAGACTACTATCAGCAACTATATGCCAATAAAATGGACAACTTGGAAGAAATGGATGAATTCTTAGAAAAGTATAAATTTCCAAAACTGAACCAGGAAGAAATAGAAAATCTTAACAGACCTATCACAACCACAGAAACTGAAACTGGAACCAGAAATCTTCCAAAAAACAAAAGCCAGAACCAGATGGCTTCACAGCCGAATTCTACCAAAAATTTAGAGAAGAGCAAAACCTATCCTACTCAAACTCTTCCAGAAAATTGCAGAGGAAGGTAAACTTCCACACTTGTTCTATGAGGCCACCATCATCCTAATACCAAAACCAGACAAAGATGCCACAAAAAAAGAAAACTATGGGCCAATATCACTGATGAACATAGATGCAAAAATCCTCAACAAAATTCTAGCAAACCGAATCCAACAACATATTAAAAAGATCATACATCATGCCATGGAGAAGGCAATGGCAACCCACTCCAGTACTGTTCCCTAGAAAATCCCATGGATGGCGGAGCCTGGTGGGCTGCAGTCGATGGGTTCGCTAAGAGTCGGACACAACTGAGCGGCTTCAATTTCACTTTTCACTTTCCACTTTCATGCACTGGAGAAGGAAATGGCAACCCACTCCAGTGTTCTTGCCTGGAGAATCCCAGGGACAAGGGAACCTGGTTGGCTGCCATCTATGGGGTCACACAGAGTCGGACACGACTGAAGTGACTTAGCAGCAGCAGCAGTATTGCCTTTATCGAAACCATGATTTTTCTGCATACCTTTTCCACAAAAGATGTTGTGTACAGTATCTTCTGGCCTTGGAGGCCTGTGAACATTTTATGACCCTCTTTTGATAAAGGCTGCTCAACCAAAAAACTTGTTTTCCCTCAAAGTGTTTTTTCTTTATATTTCTAATCTATGTCAGCCTCAGAAAATGCCAAACAGAGTTATGTTTTTCACAGAGCGAAGGTGCAATGAGTTACAAGAAAGAACCAATTAGCTCAAAAGTTTGATATGGTTAAATTCAAGGCTACACTTGTTTTTCTAGCATTCTCACTATGTTAACTAATGCATTCCCAGGTGCACAGTGGATAAGAGATATGGGAACTTAGCAACAACCATTGGCCCAATAATGAAATCCTACATCAGCACTAGCACTACTCTAATAACTTTTAACTCTTTTAAAGACTCTATGTTTTAGGCTTTCCGTGCCTCTCACAGTTGGGAGGCTGTAAATAATCACATGCGTAGCTATAAGGGTCTGGATATACCGGCCGAGCAAGCTAGAATGCTAACAGAGGGGGTTTGATTTGAAATATTCCTCTCATGTCCAGGAGACTTATTAGCTATAGCCCTAAGTTGATTTTCTCCAGAGAAAAGTGGTCAGGGTTAGCCCCCTGTTAATGTCAGAGGAGTTGGTGAAAGTCATGAAACAGTAAAACAGACAGATTCTGGTTTGGGGGTAGATGCTCGAGAAAGCCTAGGGAGCCCCTTGAGTTCTGAAGCCTTGCTTAACAGTTCTCTTCCACATGACTTTGTCATGGGTGGGATCTCCCATGGCAGCTCCCAGCAGCCAAAGCAATCTTGAGAAAGAAGAATGGAACTGGAGGAATCAACCTGCCTGACTTCAGACTATACTACAAAGCTACAGTCATCAAGACAGTATGGTACTGGCACAAAGACAGAAATATAGATCAATGGAACAAAATAGAAAACCCAGAGATAAATCCATGCACCTATGGACACCTCATCTTTGACAAAGGAGGCAAGAATATACAATGGAGAAAAGACAATCTCTTTAACAAGTGGTGCTGGGAAAACTGGCCAACCACTTGTAGAAGAATGAAATTAGAACACTTTCTAACACCATACACAAAAATAAACTCAAAATGGATTAAAGATCTAAATGTAAGATCAGAAACTATAAAACTCCTAGAGGAAAACATAGGCAAAACACTCTCTGACATAAATCACAGCAGGATCCTCTATGACCCACCTCCCAGAGTAATGGAAATAAAAGAAAAAATAAGCAAATGGGACTTAATTAAACTTAAAATCTTTTGCATAATGAAGAAAACTATAAGCAAGATGAAAAGATAGCCTTCAGAATGGGAGAAAATAATAGCAAATGAAGCAACTGACAAACAACTAATCTCAAAAATACACAAGTAGCTCATGCAGCTCAATTCCAGAAAAAATAAATGACCCAATAAAAAAAATGGGCCAAAGAACTAAATAGACATTTCTCCAAAGAAGACATACAGGTGGCTAACAAACACATGAAAAGATGCTCAACATCACTCATTATCAGAGAAATGAAAATCAAAACCACAATGAGGTACCATTTCACACCAGTCAGAATGCTGCTATCAGAAAGTCTACAAACAATAAATGCTGGAGAGGGAACCCTCTTACACTGTTGGTGGGAATGCATACTAGTACGGCCACTATGGAGAACAGTATGGAGATTCCTTAAAAAACTGGAAATAGAACCGCCATATGACCCAGCAATCCCACTGCTGGGCATATGCAGTGAGGAAACCAGAATTGAAAGAGACACATGTACCCCAATGTTCATCGCAACACTGTTTATAATAGCCAGGACATGGAAGCATCCTAGATGTCTATCAGCAGACGAATGGATAGGAAAGCTGTGGTGCATATACAGAATGGAATATTACTCCGCTATAAAAAAGAATGCATTTGAATCAGTTCTAATGAGGTGGATAAAACTGGAACCTATTATACAGAGTGAAGTGAGTCAGAAAGAAAAACACCAATACAGTATATTAATGCATATATATAGAATTTAGAAAGATGGTAATGATAACCCTATATGGGAGACAGCAAAAGAGGCACAGAAGAACAATCTTTTGGACTCTGTGGGAGAAGGCAAGGGTGAGATGATTTGAGAGAATAGCATTGAAACATGTATATTATCGTATGTGAAACAGATAACCAGTCCAGGTTTAATGCATGAGACAGGGTGCTCAGGGCTGGTGGACTGTGATGATGCAGAGGGATAGAATGGGGAGGGAGATGGGAGGAGGGTTCAGGATGGGGAACACATGTATACCCAAGGCTGATTCATGTCAATGTATGGCAAAAAAACACTACAATATTGTAAAGAAATTAGCCCCCAATTAAAATTAATTAATTAATTTTGTAAAACGTTTTACATTTAGAAAATGAAGATCATGGCATCTGGTCTCATCACTTCATGGCAAATAGAAGGAGAAACAGTGGAAAGAGTGACAACTTTATTTGTGGAGGCTCTAAAATCATTGCAGATGGTGACTGCAACCATGAAATTAAAAGATGCTTGCTCCTTGGAAGAAAAGTTATGACCAACCTAGACATCATATTAAAAAGCAGAGACATCACTTTGCCAACAAAGGTCCATCTAGTCAAGGCTATGGTTTTTCCAGTCATGTATGGATGTGAGAGTTGGACTGTGAAGAAGGCTGAGCGCCAAAGAATTGATGCTTTTGAACTGTGGTGTTGGAGAAGACTCTTGAGAGTCCCTTCTACTGCAAGGACATCAAACCAGTCAATCCTAAAGGAAATCAACCCTGATTATTCATTGGAAGGACTGATGTTGAAGCCAATACTTTGGCCACCTGATGTGAAGAGCTGAATGACTGGAAAAGACACTGATGCTGGGAAAGACTGAAGGCAAAGGAGAAGAGAGTGGCAGAGGATGAGGTGGTTAGATAGCATCAGTGACTCCATGGACATGAATTTGAGCAAACTCTGAGAGATCGTGAAGGACAGGAAAGCATGGCATGCTGCAATCCATTGGGTCATAAAGAGTCAGGACTGAGCGACTGAACAACAATCACCCAACAGCTGTGGAATACAGTCTTTTCAAGGGCATATGGAATGTACAACAAGAAAACACGTACTAGGGGCTTTCCTGGTAGCTCAGCTGGTAAAGAATACACCTGAAATGCAAGAGACTCTGGTTCAATTCCTGGGTCGGGAAGATCTCCTGGAGAAGGCATAGGCTACCCATTCCAGTATTCTTGGGCTTTCCTGTTGGCTCAGACAGTGAAGAATCCGCTGCAATGAGGGAGACCTGGTTTTGATCCCTGGGTTGGGTAGATCCCCTGAAGGAGGGCATGGCAACCCACTCCAGTATTTCTGCCTGGAGAATCGCCATGGACAGAGAAGCCTGGTGGGCTACAGTCCATGAGGTCACAAAGAGTTGGACATGACTGAGCAACTAAGCACAGCACAGAAGCAACATGTACTAGGTCATAAAACAAATTTCAGTAAGTTTAAATGTATTGACATTATACAAAATATGTTCTCTAATCACAATGAAATTAAATCAGAAATCAATAACAATATGTGGGAAATTCCCAAAATATTTTAAAATTAAAGAACAGATTTCTCAATAACATGAGTAAAAAAAAGAAATCAAAATAGTAATAAAATTTTGGATCTAATGAAAATAAAGCCACAACATATGAAAATGTGGAGGGTACAGCTAAAACAATACTAAGAAGGAAATTTATGGTTTTAAATGCTTTAAAGTTAATGATCTAAGATTCTACTTTAAGAATTTGGAACCCCACTACTTATTTGCTACAGGACTTAAAAGACAAATGCATTAAAAAAGTATAAATATATGTGATAGGTACACAATATACAAAGATATAATTTGTGACATCAATAATATAAAGTAGCAGGCAAAACTGTAAGGGCGTAGTCTTTGTATGCAACTGAAATTAAATTTGTACCAATTTAAAATAGATTGTTATAAATTTAGGATGTTATTTGTAATCTCCACAGTAATTCAAAGAATGTATCTATAGAATATACACAAAGGAAATAAGAAAATCAAATGTTTCATTATAAAAAAATAAACTAGGGGCTTCCTTGGTGGTCCAGGGGTTAACACACCATGCTTCCACTACAGGGGCACAAGTTTGATCCCTGGTCAGGGAATTAAGATCCCACATGCCATGCACTGTGGCCAGAAAATAGGAAAAAATAAAAAACAAATAAACTAAACACAAAAGAAAACAATAATGAAAAAAAAGAGGGATGGAAAGTCATAAGACATATAGAAAGCATAACAAAGTGGCAAAAGTAAGTCCTTTCCTATCAGCAATTACTTTAAATGTAGATGAATTACATTCTTCAACCAAAAGTCATAGAATGAATAACTGATTGAAAAATGATCCAATTACATGATATCTACAAGAGAATCACTTTAGACATAATGAATACATAGACTGAAGGTAAAAAGATAGAAAAAGATAACTCATATAAATAACAACTAAAGGAGAGTAGCGATGACCACATTAATATCAGACAAAATAGACTTTAAGTCAAAATATTGTTACAAGAATCAAGGAAGGACATCATTTACAGATAAAAGGGTCAATTTCCTAAGAAGATATAATAATTACCAAACATGAGAGCTCAAAAATATATGAAGCAAACGTTAAGAACTGAAAGGAGAAATAGACATTCTACAATAGAAGAGATTTCAGTACCCCCACTTTTAATAATGGATATAACAGCTGACAGAGAATGAATAAAGAAACAGAGGACTTAATCAACACTATAAACCAACTGAACCTAAAAGACATATATAGGATGCTCCACCCAATAGCAGAAGAATATATATTTCTCTCAAGTACACATGGAACATTCTCTACAATAGATAATATATTATGGCCAAAAAGTCTTAAAATTTAAAAGATTGAAATACTACCAAGTATTTTTTTACTGATTACAGAGGAATGAATCTAGAAATCAACAGCAAAAGGAAAACCAAAAAATTCACAAATATGTGGAAATTAAACAACACACTCTTAAACAACCAATGGCCTAAAGAGGAAATTAAAAGGCAAATTAGAAAATATCTCAATTCAAATGAAAGTGAAAATACAATACACCAAAGCACAGGATGTGATGAAAGCAGTGCTAAGGGGAATCTTTATAGCTGTACAAAAGACAAAAGGATCTCAAACCAAGAATATAAGTTCTACCTTGAGGAATGAATAAATAAAAGAGCAAATTAAGCTGAAAGAAGCAGAAAGGAAATAACAAGGATAAACAAAACAGAGATAAATAAAATAGAGAACAGGAAAACAATAAAGAAAATTAATGGTACCAAAAGCTGGTTCTTCAAAAATATCAAAAAAATTGACAACTCTTTAACAAAATTAAACAGAAACAAAGAGAGAAGTCTCAAATTACTAAAATCATAAGTAAAAATGGAGTCATTACTATAAATTTTACAGAAACAAAAAGGACTATAAAAGAGTAGCATGAAAAATTGTATACCAGGGAATTCCCTGGGTGGTCCAGTAGTTAGGGGAGTCTGGCAGGCTACACCCATAGGATCGCACAGAGTCGGACATGACTGAAGCAACTTAGCAGAAACGTACACCAGTAGTTCAGACCCCATGCTCTTACTGCAGAGGGCTTGGGTTTGATCCCTAATCAGGGAACTAAGATCCCACAAGCCACACAATATGACAAAAAAGCAAAAAACTGTATATCAAAGAAACGAATAATCTCAATGTAAAGGACAAATGCCTAGCAACACACACCCTACCAAAACTGAATCTTAAAGAACAAGAAAGTCTGAACAAATCTACACCTACTAAGGAAGCTGAATGTGTAATTTAAAACTTCTCAGCAAATAAAACCCCTGAGCCAAGTGGCTTTAATGGTGAGTTCTATGAAATATTTAAAAAACTAACAACTCTTTTCAAATTCTACCAAAAAATTTAAGAGAAGGGAACACTTCCTCAATCATTCTATGAGGCCAGCATTACCGTGATACCAAAACCAAAGACACTACCACAAAAAATAAATAAACAGTATCTTTTATAAATACTGATATAAAAATCCTCAACAAAACACTAGCAAACCAAATTCATCAACATGTTAAAATGATTAGAAAAGATTATAAAACATGACCAAGTGGGATTTATTCCTGAAATGCAAAGATGGTTTAACATATGAAAAACAATGAATGAAGTGGGAAAAATATCACAAAATAATCCTCTCAATAGTGACAGACAAAGCATTTGGTAAATCCAGTACCCTTGTATGAAAAAAAAAAATTCAACAAACTCAGAATAGAAGAAAATTACCTCAGTATCAAAAAGGTCATATACGTACAGCTAATGTCATATGCAGAATACATCATGAGAAACTCTGGGCTGGAAGAAGCACAAGCTGGAATCAAGATTGCCAGGAGAAATATCAATAACCTCAGATATGCAGATGATACCACTCTTATGGCAGAAAGTGAAGAGGAATTAAAAGGTAAAAAGCCTCTTGATGAAAGTGAAAGAGGAGAGTGAAAAAGTTGGCTTAAAGCTCAACATTCAGAAAACGAAGATCATGGCATCTGGTCCCATCACTTCATGGGAAATAGATGAGGAAACAGTGGAAACAGTGGCTGACTTCATTTTGGGGGGCTACAAAATCACGGCAGATGGTGATTGCAGCCATGAAATTAAAAGACACTTACTCCTTGGAAGGAACATTATGACCAACCTAGATAGCATATTCAAAAGCAGAGACATTACTTTGCCAACAAGGTCCGTCTAGTCAAGGCTATGGTTTTTCCAGTAGTCATGTATGGATGTGAGAGTTGGACTGTGAAGAAAGCTGAGCGCCAAAGAATTGATGCTTTTGAACTGTGGTGTTGGAGAAGACTCTTGAGAGTCCCTTTGACTGCAAGGAGATCCAACCAGTCCATCCTAAAGGAGATCAGTCCTGGGTGTTCATTGGAAGGACTGATGCTAAAGCTGATACTCCAATACTTTGGCCACCTCATGTGAAGAGTTGACTCATTGGAAAAGACTCTGATGCTGGGAGGGATTGGGGGCAGGAGGAGAAGGGAACAACAGAGGATGAGATGGCTGGATGGCATCACCGACTCAATGGACGTAAGTTTGAGTAAACTCCAGGAGTTGGTGAAGGACAGGGAGGCCTGGCATGCTGCAATTCATGGGGTCGCAGAAAGTTGGACATGACTGAGCAACTGACTGAACTGAATGTCATATTCAATGGTGAAAGATGGAAAGATTTTCCTTTAAGACACAGAAACAAAGCAAAGATTCCCACTTTCAAACCTCTATTCAACATAGTATTGGAAATACTAGAAGTATTGGAAATACTAACTAGAGCAATTACATAAGGAAATGAAATACAAGGCATCTAAAGGAAGTAAGGGGAAAGTACAATTATCTCTGTTCACAGATGACATAACCTTAGAGTAGAAAATTCTAAATATTATGCACCCACGCTGTTTGAACTTATACACAAATTCAACAGAGCTGCAGGACACAAAATCAATATACAAAATCAGTTGCATTTCTATAAACTAACAATGGGCAATATGAAAGGAAAATTAATAAAACAACCTCATTTAAAATAGCACCAAAAAGAATAAAATAATTAGGAATAAACTTAACAAAAAAGGTGAAAGATTTACACACTGAAAACTACAAAACACTGCTGAAAGAAATTAAATATAGAAACAAATGAAAATCCACGTTCATAGATTGGAAAACTTAATATTGTTAAAATATCCTTACCACCCAAAGAAATCTACAGATTCAATGCAAAGTCTATCAAAATCCTAACAATTTTTTTGCAAAAACGGAAATGTCTATCCAAAGTCTCAAGGAACCCCAAGTAGTCAAAACAATCTTTTTTTAAAAATCTTTAAAAAAAGAATAAAGTTACAAACCTCACACTTCCTGATTGCAGTACATATTACAACTATAGTATTCAAAACTGTAGTACTGGCATAATAGCAGACCAACAGAATATAACAGAGATCCCAGAAATAAGCCCTCATATGTGTGGTCAAATTAATTTCAAAAAGGGAGTCAGGACTACACAATGGGGAAATAACTGTATCTTCAATAAATGGTCCTGGGAAATCTGAATATCCACATGCAAAAGAACAACAATGGATGCATCCATACCTTATACAATAGACAAAAATGAACTCAAAGTGAATCAAACTTTAATATAAGAGCTAAAACTATAAAACCTCTATTAGAGTTTTCACATTAAGAGTAAAGTGTCATGACATTTGGCAATGATTTCTTGGATATGACACCATAAGCACTGACAACAAAAGAAAAAATACATAAAGCGGACTTCATCAAAATTAAAAACTTTGTGCATCAGAGGGCACTACCCACAGAGTGGAAAAGCAACTCATGGAATGAGAGAAAATATTTGCAAATCATATACCTTATAAGAGATTAGAATCCAGAACACATAAAAAAGTACAACTCAAAAACAACCACAAAATATCCCACTAAAAATTGGAGAAAGGAGACTTCCAGTGTTAATTGAAACATTTCAATTAATTTCAGTGCTAATTGAAAAATTAGCAACTCTCTTTGGATCCATAAGAGAGGTGGGTTCAAAGCTAAACTCTGTCCCCAAAATTAGAGAGATAGGCAGATACAAGGAATCAAGGTGTACTGCAGCAGAAACTCACAAATGGAAACTGTGGTGAGAACCAGTGTGAAGAAGGGCAGGGATAGGGCTTCCCTGGTGGCACAGAGGTTAAGGCGTCTGCCTGCAATGGGTTCGATCCCTGGGTCGGGAAGATCCCCTGGAGAAGGAAATGGCAACCCACTCCAGTATTCTTGCCTGGAGAATCCCATGGACGGAGGAGCTTGGTGGGCTACAGTCCACGGGTCACAAAGAGTTGGACACGACTTCACTTTCACAGGAACAAAAACCTTTGCTATAATTAGTTAATTGCTAGAAATTTGGTGTGGACAACTCTAGAGTTAAACACTTCAGGGGGATCCAGTCATAGCGGGGCTCCCACACTTGTGAGTTTTACCTCCAGGAAAACCAGTGTGAATGCTTTCCCTCCTCCTCTCATACCTTACCACCATATTACTAAAGACCTACCAGGTTCTTACAGTAAATAATGGAGAGAAATTCTTTCAGGCTTCCAGCAGGGGATGCCTTAATAAAACCTACCCTCAGGAGAAACAAGTTAGCCCGAGTTGAACCTGTTGCGGTTTAGCAGAGCTCAAGGGACCTGGAAGAAGAGAAACACCCAACTCCAGACTATTTGAGCCATTCTATCCCCAATAAGGGGCAAGGATGGTGGGGAGAATTCAGAAGCATTTGTGAATTCATAGTCCAGGTACATAGTCTCACTAAAACCCTGGAACATAACTGAAGGACTACAGAATGCTTTCCCTCCTCCTCTCATACCTTACCACCATATTACTAAAGACCTACCACAGCAGTTTTTTATCCAGTACATCATGTCTGGACATCAAGAAAAGGTTAAGGGATACTTAAAGGTAAAAAACACAGTTTGAAGAGGCAGTGCAAGTATGATAACCAGACATAACAGGGATGTCAGAATTATCAGACTGGAAATTGTAATCAACTATAACGACTATGCTAAGGGCTATCATTGATAAAGTAGACGGCATGTAAGAAAAGGTGGGTATGTGAACAAAAAGATGAAAATCCTAAGAAAAAAATTGGAAATGCTAGATATTAAAAACACTAACAGAGACTAACAAAAATGCCTTTGGTGGGCTTACCTCTACTGGATCCAGATGAGGTAAGAATCTCTGAACTTGAGGATATATCAATAGAAATCCTCAAAACTGAAAAGTAAAGAGAACAAAGGCTGAAAAGAACAAAATATCCAGGGACTGTGGGACAACCACAAAAGTTGTAGCATGACATGTAATGAGAATACCAGAAGAAAGAGAAAGAGAAAAAAGGAACAAAAAGAAATATTTGAAAGAACAGTAATTGAGACTTTTTTAAAATTAATGTCAGGCACCAAACCATAGATCCAGAGAGCTCTAGAACACCAAACAGAGTACATGCCCAGAACAAAAATAACAAACAAAAAACTACATGAGCATATCATTTTCAAACTACAGAAAATCAAAGATAAAAGAACCTGGGGGTGAGGGGGAATCTTACCTTACAAAGATAATCATTACATCCAACTTCTCCTCAGAAAGCAGGCAACCAAGAAAAGAGTGAAGTGAAATACTAAGTGGCAACAGAAAAAAAAAAATCTAGACCTAGAATTTTGTACCCTGCAAAACTATTCTTCAAAAGTGAAGGGAAAATAAAGACTTTCTCAGACAAACAAAAATTAAGAGGATTTGTTGATAGTTGACGTGTTTTGCAAGAAATATTAAAAAGAAATTCTTTTGAGAAAAGGGAAATACTGTATGTCAGAAACTCAAATCTGCACAAAATAAGAAAGAGCATCAAAGAAGGGATTAGTGAAGGTGATTTTTAAATCATTTTTCTTATTTAATTAATTTATGAAAAATTCAAAATAATAATAGCAAAAATGTATTCAATTATGGATGCTTACATATATTTAACATATACATGCTATGTATGCTTAGTCATAAGTGAAATGAATGAAAGCAATCATACAAGGAAGGGAAGAGGGAAATTAAGATTAATTTATTATTAAGTACTTACACTATCTGTGAGGTGATAAATTGTTATTTGAAAGTAGAGTTGGACTGACTGAAATGTATATTGCAAACTCTAGGGTAATCACTACAAATTATTGAAAAAGAAGTATAACTAATATGCTAAGAAAGCAGAATCACATGATCATCTCAATAGATGCACAAAAAGTATTTGATGAAATTCAATATCCATTTATGATATTAAAAAAACCTCAACAAATGGAGTACAGATGGAATGAATGTGCCTTAACATATTAAAGGCCAATATGATAAGCCCATAGCTAACATCACACTCAGTAATGAAAATGTTCAAAATGTTACCTCTAAAATCAAGAATAAAATGGGGTTGTCCACTCTCACCACTTTTATTCAACATAGTACTGTAAGTCCTAGCCAGAACAAGTAGGCTATAAAAAATAAAAATAAATAAGAGGCATCAAAATGAAAAAGGAAGAAATAAAACTATCTTTATTTGTAGATGGTATGACAGAAAACCCTAAAGACTCCACTTAAAAATTCTTGGAGTTAATAAATGAATTCAGTAAAGTTGCATGATACAAAATTAATATTAAAAAATCAGTTGTGTTTCTATATACTAACAACAAACCATCAGAAAGAGGAATTAAGAAAATAATCCCATTTATAATTTCATCAAAGAATAAATATATGGAATAAATTTAATCAAGGATGTGAAAGACCTATACATTGAAAACTGTAAGACATTAATAAAAGAAACTGAAGAAGATATAATAAATAGAAAAATATTCTATATTCATGAATTGGAAGAATTAATATTGATAAAATATCCACATCACCCAAAGCAATCTACAGTCAATGCAATCCCTATCAAAATTCCAAGGGCATTTTTCACACACAAAAAAATCCCCAAATGCATGAGAAAAAAATAAAAGACCCTGAATAGACAAAGCAATCTATAGAAAGCAGAACAAACCTGGAAGTATCACATGTCCTGATTTCAAAACTATATTACAAAGCTATACAAATAAAACAGTGTGGTACTTGCATAAAACTAGTCATATAAATCAATGAAACAAAATAGAGAGCCCAGAAATAAACTCACACATATATGGTCAACAAATTTATGACAAAGGGGCGAAGAAAAACAATGGGGGAAAATAGTCTATGCAGTAAATGGTGTTTAAAAAAAACTAGATACCCACATGCAAAAGAATGCAATTGGACCTTTATAATACAAAAAAAGTAATCCAAAATAATTTAAAGACTTAAATGTAAGACCTGAAACCACAAAACTCCTAGAAGAATACAGGGGAAAATCTCCTTGATATGGGTCTTATCAATGATTTATTGGATATGGCACCAAAAGCACAGCAAACAAAAGCAAAAATAAACAAGTGGAAGTACATCAAACTAAGAAGTTTCTGTAAACAAAAGAAACAATCAAGAAAATGAAAAGCCAACCTCACAAAATTCACAAAAAATTAACCTGAAATAGATCATTAGCTCTAAAAGAAGACATGGATAATTTTGAAGCAAGTTGGCAAAATTTTTTTCAATAGGATACAAAAAGCACAAATCTTAAAAGAAAAAAAAAGATAAAATTAAACTTCATCAAAATTAAAAACTCCAAGGTTATATAAAAATTCCTTAGATGTGCCTTCACTTTCCATTTCTGAAGTTCTTTGGAATTACTTGAGGTTAACCCACCCAGAAAGTCTAAGTCTCAGCCCTGCGCACTTGATGTGAAATTTGAGGCTGACATTTGCACTGTAACAGATGGCAATAAATTTTAAGGAAGTTAATAATACACACAAGGACTGCTGTTTAATTGGTTGCTTTGAAAAGAATGAATAATCCTTTTGGAATTTGTACATATAGTCATCCATACTTACATTTATTGTCTTCGCAAATGAATTTGTCTACTGGTGAATCTTTGAGGTCTTCCTCACATCTTATAGCTGGAAAGAGGGAAGCAAGGAGCTGCTGCAGGCAGGAAAAGACCCCAGAAGAAAGATAGAAAGAAAGTGGAGACAGAGGACAGGGAGAAAGAGCAAATAGGTGTGATGAGACCCTTCATCACCTAACAGACCAGCAGGGGGTCCTCAAGGGGAAGGGGGGGGAGATGAAAATCAATGTTTCCCAAGGAAAGGACCCCAGGCACATGGCCAAGAGGTGGGATTCTCCATGACTCCTGCTTATACGTGACAAGCATGTGTGCCCTGGTCCAAGGACAGACAACCATGTGGGACCCTTCTCACTCACAAGTCAGAACTCCTTGTGGACTTTGAGAATGAGAACTGTCAGCTTGCTTACCACAGTGCTAGAAGTAGGGCTGTGAACCTTGCCACTATTCTGCAAATTCTTGGGCATTAAAACAGACAAGGAGGGCTTCCCTGGTTGTCCAGTGTCTAAGACTTTGCACTCCCAATGCAGGGGGCCGGAGTTTGATCCCTGGTCAGAGAACTAGATGCCACACGCTGCACTAAAGAGTCTATATACCACAATGAAGAGAGAAGATCCCACAGGTTGCAACTAAGACCTGGTACAGCCAAATAAATAAATAAATAAAACTAAAAATAGACAAGGTCCCTGCCCTCAGAGACAGTCAAGGGGGAAAGACAGATATATAAACCTACCAAGATAAGATTACAAAATCAGCACAAGTGCTACAGAGAAAAAAAGAGGATGTTTCTATTTTGATTCACAGTGTCAGATGTTGCAAAGGTAGGGCCCCAGCAGGGAAGGAGCCTACCCTGCTGACCCAGGACTCATATTTGGTCCCTCTCCTCCGCAGCCAAGATGTCTGGGCCAAGGCGCTTCCTAGCTGGCATTACTGACTAGGAGAGAGTCAGGGGGACAGATGGATCCCTCCCACACAGTGTGGTGAAACACTTACAGCAAAAGGGACTTGGCTAGAGGAAGACTGGGGGCCAGGGCATGTTATGTGAAAAAATAAATAGCCTTCCCGCTTCTTAAGCACCAAAAGAAAATGTGAAAATAAAATCTTGAGAATCCACTTGGCAAAAGAAAAGAAACATTTTAACTCCTGCTCTTCTAAAGATTATTTTTTTTAATGAAAGTGCAAACCACAGAGTGAAAATACAGTATATATATTTGAAAAAGGATTAGTGTCCAGATAATGTTTTAAAAATTTCTGCAACTCAATAACAAAGCAATGCCCAATAAAAACTGAGCAAAAAAAAAAAAAAAGTGAGTAGACACACCACAAAAGAAGACATAAAAATAACCAATAAGCCCACAAAAAGATACTCAACATCATTAGTCATCAAGAAAGTCCAAATTAAAATCAAAATGGAAAGATACCAGTGCACATTCAATAAAACAGCTAATACTAAAAAGACTGGGGACTTCTGAACTTCCACTGGCAGGGGATGGGCAGGGCAGGGGGCAAGGGGTGCCAGGGAGGTGGGGGGGAAGGCAGGGAAGATTTAATTCCTGGTCTGGGAACTAAGATGCCGCCTGCCAGTGCAGCATGGCCAAAACCGAATAAATAAAAGCGGGGCAGAATGGCGGGGAGGGAAGACCAACATTACCCATCATCAGTGTGGATGTGGAGTAACCCAAGATTCTTATACATTGCTAATGGAAATGTAAAAAAATCTCCTTGGAAAGTAGTTTGGCATTTTTCTTAAAGGCTACCTGTTATCATATGTCTCCTCGGTACCTACCTAAGAGAAATGGAAGTGCATGTCCACGCAAAATCTTCAACAAGGAATGTTCATGACAGCTTCACTCATATTGTCCAAAAACTGGAAACAACCTAAATGTCTACCAAGAAATAAATCAATAAACAAATTAGAAAAACACAACGGAATCCAGTCAGAAACAAAATGAACACACAGGATCTATATGAATCTCAAAACATGCTGGGAGAGTAAAGCCAGCCATGAAAGGATTCTACTTACAGAAGCTCTAGAAATGGCAAATCACATCTTCAGTAGCAGAAAGGAGATCTGTGAACACAAGAAGTGTGGAGTGATGTCAGTGTTCTATATCTGAATATGGTGGCAGTGGACGCCTGGGTGTAAACATTGGCCAACATTCGTGGAACTGCACACAGAAAGGGGATGCATGTTATTGTGCGAATACTATACCTCAGTAAAGCTGACTTTAAAAATATCTCAGGCCTGGAGACTTAAAGCATGATGCCACTGAAATAAGAAAGTCAGAATTTTCTTGCTGAGATAAGAGAGTTGAAACATGCCTCTGGCCCTACCTTCTCATGCCAGCTCCACCCTCTGCTGGCCTTTTCTCCCAGTGAGTCCAGATTTTCCAGCTGCCCAGACAGAGTAGTGTCTCATCCATTCAACAGTCCTGCAGAGAATTCTCTAACAGTCCAGTGGTTAGGACTCTGTACTTTCACAACTGAGGGCATGGGTTCAATCCCTGGTCAGGGAATTAAAGTCATATAATTCTAGTGGCACAGCCAAAACAAAAAAAAGAAAAAAAAATAGTCTTGCAAATATGTAAAGAAAGGAAAATACTAGGTTGTAACAAGACCTAGAGTGAGGAACCAAGAGCCCCTCAGCGTCACCATCCACCCCCCACCCCCAGCTGGGCAGCCCTAGTCAAAGAAGACACTTTACTCTGTGGCCCTTGGCTTCTCATCTGTAAAAGCCCCGGTGACTTGGAGAGGGCAGCTTGCTGGAGTGACGAGGCTGGAGCTGGACCAAGGGGACTGAGAAGATGCAGGAGAACACAGTGCTCTGCATTCCCGTCTCATCCAGCTTAACCACAGAACTCACAGTTCTTAATTCAGGGGATTAATACCGATGAATCCAGTCAAGAAAACAGGCCTGGGACTTCTGTGATGGGCCAGTGGCTAAGACTCTTAGCTCCCAATGCAGGGGGCTGGGGTTTGATCCCTGGTCAGAGAATTGGATTCCACATGCTGCAGTTAAGACCCGGCACAATCAAATTAATTAAATAAATAAGTCAATTTTTTTTTTAAAATAAAGAAAACAGACCCGTGGGCCCTTTGCTCAAATGGTACAGAATCTGCTTGCAATGCGGGAGATCCAGGTTCAGTCTCTGGGTCAGGAAGATTCCCTGGAGACGGGAATGGTGACCCGCTACAGTATTCTTGCCTGGAGAAGCCCACGGACAGAGGAGCCTGGTGGGCTGCAGTCCATGGGGTCGCAAAGAGTCAGACATGACTAAGCGACTAGCACAAGCAATTGTAAGAGATTGGCATTTTGTCCCACTCCTCCTGCATTTTCTCTCTTAGCTTATTTCCTCAACGGATCTTGACAGGACAGGTTTCTCCTCCCCCGATGCGTGTGCCTTCACATGGAGCAGGCACCTTATTTCATAGGAATTCCCTTTCTAACACTGCAAGCCCTTTTCCGTGGCCCTGTTGCCTCTTTTCTGTATAATCCAGTCTATGGTGGAATTGGCAGTCTGAAGCAGCTTCAATACATTCATTGTATTCAATCATTTTAATATTCAAGTTCATTCAGACCCGTAAGCAGAGATGTAGCCCTTTGTTGGGGAGGGCACAACTCAACACTAAGCCTCTCAGAGAAACAGCCAGTCCTCAGCTCAGTGTTTCCCTGGAGTCATGTGAATATACCTTCCTTATCCTGATGAATTGCTCTTGCATATTCCCTTGAGCTGCACTTGGTTGCTCAGTCCTTTGCAACCCCATGGAACTGCAGCACACCAGGCTTCCTTGTCCTTCACTATCTCCCAGAGCTTGCTCAAACTTGTCCATTGAGTCAGGGATGCCATCCAACCATCTCATCCTCTGTTATCCCCTTCTCCTCCTGCCCTCAATCTCTCCCAGCATCAGGGTCTTTTCTAATGAGTCAGCTCTTTGCATCAGTGGCCAAAGTATGGGAGCTTCAGCATTAGCATCAGCCCTTCCAATGAATATTCAGGGTTGATTTCCTTCAGCATTCACTGTTGGGATCTCCTTGCAATCAAAGGAACTCTCAAGAATCTTCTCCAACACCACAGTTCAAAAGCATCAATTCTTTGGTGCTCAGTCTTCTTTATGGTCCAACTCTCACATCCATACACAACCACTGGAAAAACCATAGCTTTGACTAGATGGACCTTTGTTGACAAAGGAATGGCTCTGCTTTTTAATACGCTGTCTAGGTTTGTTTCTTCCAAGGAGTAAGCATCTTTTAATTTTATGGCTGCAGTCACCATCTGCAGTGATTTTGGAGCCCAAGAAAATAAAGTCTGCCACTGTTTCCATTGTTTCCCCCATCTATTTGCCATGAAGTGATGGGACCAGATGCCATGATCTTCGTTTTTCGAATGCTGAGTTTTAAGCCAATTTTTTCACTCTCCTCTTTCGCTTTCATCAAGAAAGAGGCTCTTTAGTTCCTCTTCGCTTTCTGCCATAAGGGTGGTATCATCTGCATATCTGAGGTTATCGATATTTTTCCTGGCAATCTTGATCCCGCTTGTGCTTCACCCAGCCCTGCATTTTGCATGATGTACTCTGCAAATAAGTTAAATAGGGAGGGTGACAATATACAGCTTTGACATACTCCTTTCCCAATTTTGAACCAGTCCTTTGTTCCATACCCAGTTCTAACTGTTACTTCTTTACCTGCATACAGATTTCTCAGGAGGCAGGTAAGGTGGTCTGGTATTCCCATCTCTTGAAGAATTTTCCACAGTTTGTTGTGATGCACACTGTCAGACGTTTCAGTGTAGTCAATGAAGCAGAAGTAGATGTTTTTCTGGAATTCTCTTGCTTTTTCTGTGATCCAATAGATGTTGGCAATTGGATCTCTGGTTCCTCTGCCTTTGCTAAATCCAAGTTGAACATCTGGAAGCTCTTGGTTCACGTACTGTGGAAGCCTAGCTTGGAGAATTTTGAGCATTGCTTTGTTGGCATGTGAAATAAGTGCAATTGTGCAGTAGTTTGGGCATTTTTTGGCACTGCCTTTCTTTGGAATTGGAATGAAAACTGACCTTATCCAGTCCTGCAGCCACTGCTAAAAGAAAGTAAAGTCGCTCAGTGACGTCTAACTCCTTGCAACCCCATGGACTGTAGCCCACCAGGCTCCTCTGTCCATGGGATTTTCCAGGCAAGAATACTGGAGTGGGTTGCCACTTCCTTCTCCAGGGGATCTTCCCAACCCAGGGATTAAACCCAGGTCTCCCATATTGCAAGCAGTCTCTTTACTGTCTGAGCCACCAAATTTGCTAACATATTGAACACAGCACTTTTACAGCATCATCTTTTAGGATTAGAAATAGCTCAGCTGGAATGCTATCACCTCTGCTGGCTTTGTTCATAGTGGTACTTCCTGAGACTCACTTGACTTTGGACTCCAACTAACCTAATTCTCTTTAAATCAACTTCATATCAATTTATTATTTTTTAAATATCATTTATGGGCTGGAAGAAGCACAAGCGGGAATCAAGATTGCCAGGAGAATTATCATAACCTCAGATATGCAGATGACACCACCTTTATGGCAGAAAGTGAAGAGGAACTAAAAGCCTCTTGAAGAAGGTGAAAGAGGAGAGTGAAAAAGTTGGCTTAAAGCTCAACATTCAGAAAATGAAGATCATGGCATCTGGTCCCATCACTTCATGGGAAATAGATAGGGAAACAGTGGAAACAGTGTCAGACTTTATTTTGGGGGGCTCCAAAATCACTGCAGATGGTGACTGCAACCATAAAATTAAAAGACGCTTACTCCTTGGAAGAAAAGTTATGACCAATCTAGACAGCATATTCAAAAGCAGAGACATTACTTTGCCAACAAATGTCTGTCTAGTCAAGGCTATGGTTTTTCCAGTAGTCATGTATGGATGTGACAGTTGGAGTGTGAAGAAAGCTGAATGCCAAAGAATTGAACTGTGGCGTTGGAGAAATTCTTGAGAGTCCCTTGGACTGCAAGGAGATCCAACCAGTCCATTCTAAAGAAGATCAGCCCTGGGTGTTCTTTGGAAGGAATGATGCTGAAGCGGAAACTCCAGTACTTTGGCCACCTCATGCGAAGAGTTGACTCATTGGAAAAGACTCTGATGCTGGAAGGGATTGGGGGCAGGAGGAGAAGGGGATGACAGAGGATGAGATGGCTGGATGGCATCACCAACTCGATGGAGGTGAGTTTGAGTGAACTCCTGGAGTTGGTGATGGACAAGGAGGCCTGGCGTGCTGCAGTTCATGGGGTCACAAAGAGTCAGACACAACCGAGCGACTGAACTAACTGACTGACCAGGTCTTAGTTGCAGCATGCAAGGATCTTTAGTTGCAGCATGTGAGATTTAATTCTCTGACCAGGAGTCAAACTCAGGGGTCAAACCCAGGCCATCTGCCTTGGGAGCACAGAGTCTTAGCCATTTGGACAACCAGAGAAGTCTCCAGTTTATTAGTTTTTAACTTAGTGCACTCTAAACAATAATAACCACGAAATCATGGGTATATGTGTTAATAACACATTTTCCCATTTTTCAAATAGAGCTTCCACTGTATATGCTGTCTGGACTGAGGTTTTTGCTTTGGGGGCTTGTATTAGTTTGCTAGGGCTGCCATAACCAATTACCACAGCCTGGAAGGCTTAAACAACAGAAGTGTATTTCCTCTCACTTCTGTAAGTCTGAGATCAACTTGGTGGTGCTGATTTCTCCTGAAGCCTCTCACCTTGGTGTGTAGATGCCGCCTTCCTATGGAACGGGCAGAGACTCTATGAGGTCAGCAGCTCAAATAGTGTTACCTGCTGTCCTACAAACTCAGAAAGATCAGGTGGATGACTTGCCTGCGACTCCCTGGGTAGGAGAGAAGGGCACTCATGCCAGAGCCCAGGTCTGACTCCTGGCCCAGTGCTCACTGTATGGCTCCAGAAAATAAAATAGCACAGGTCTAATGACAATCTAAAACATAGGGGTCTGTGCTGGAAAGGCCTCCTTCTCTTGCTACAGAGGAAATATACCAAAACCTGTTGGAACTGGGGACTTCCCTAGGGGTCCAGAGGCTAAGATTCCAAGATCCCAATGCAGGGGGTCAGGGTTCGATCCCTGGTCAGAGAACTTAATCCCACATGCCTCAACTAAAGATCACATGTGTGTCCGAATCAGTTCTAATGAGGTGGATGAAACTGGAGCCTATTATACAGAGTGAAGTAAGTCAGAAAGAAAAACACCAATATGGTGTATTAACGCATATATATGGAATTTAGAAAGATAGTAACAATGACCTTATATGTGAGACAGCAAAAGAGACACAGATGTAAAGAACAGAATTTTGGACTTTGTGGGAGAAGGCGAGGATGGGATGATTTGAGAGACTAGCACTGAAACTTGTATATTATCACATGTGAAACAGATCACCAGTCCAGGTTTGATGCATGAGACAGGGCGCTCAGGGCCGGTGCACTGGGACAACCCTGAGGGATGGGATGGGGAGGAAGTTGGGAGGGGGGATCGGGATGGGGAACAGATGTACACCCAAGGCTGATTCATGTGAATGTACAGCAAAAACTACTACAATATTGTAAAGTAACTAGCCTCCAATAAAAATAAACTAATTTACAAAAAATAAACAAACCCAAGGAGGGGAACCATTGAGAAGTTTGCATTCTGGGGCAATTTCAAAGAAATAAATTAAAATGACTAATAAATATATACTGTTCAAAACTTCAAACAAACAAATAAAGATCACACATGTGGCAACTGAAAAAAAAAAAAAAAAGATCCTACCTGCTGCAAAGAAGATTGAAGATCCTGTGTGCCACAACTGAGACCCCACACAGACAAATAAATACATAAGCACTAAGAAAAAAAAAAAAGAAGAAAGAAAGAAACTGTTAGTATTGTTTGCTCTGGAGCCAGGCTACCCTGAGTTCCCTCCTAGATCTGGCCTTCACCTCCCAGAGCCTGAACAAATCGCTTCATCCCTCTTCATCTCTGCTCCCGCAGCCCTGCAACATTACCTGTTGCAACAGTACCTGCTTCAAATAAGCTAATCCATGAGGAGGACTTGGCGCACAGTATGAGAAAGGCTCAGTAGGATGTAGCTATCAATTATCCTCTTATCACAGACCGACTTCATTCACCCCAGTGGCATTCTGAACGGTAATGCCAGGCTCTTGCCACAGGGTGGCACTCTTGTCTCTGGCCTCCGTTCTTTCCTGAGACAGTTAAAGCTTCATTTCTCAAAACTCCCGATTGGGCAAGGATGAAAGACACACAAAAAAAGATGAAAAAGTCTGGGTACTACAGCCAAAAGGATGTCTACCCTTTCACATCAAAAGTGCAGAAACTGCTTCATTCATTTATCTCTGCTGGCTCTTACAACTATGTTACCAAGCCTGGCTGGTCCCCAAGATTCAGAAAAGGCTGAAGGAGCTGGTAAAACAAGATGCGCCAGCACCCTCACTCCTGTCCCCCACATCCCCACTCACACACCGTGGTGAGGGGTCAGGAGTCTGCCCTGGAAGGAGTCTGAGGGAAAAGGGTGACTGAAAGACACTGCTGCAGAGCAGACTCTCAGACTTTTCTTCATTTTTCCTTTTAATATTTACCTCAATTTATTTATTTGGCTGCACCAGGTTGGGTCTTAGCCATGGCACATGGATCTTTGTTGTGCCATGCAAGATCTTCCTTGTGGAATCTTTAGTTGCAGCATGTGACTTAGTTCAACATGCAGGATCTAGTTCCTTGACCAGGGATCGGACTCAGGTCCCCTACATTGGGAGCAGGTCCCCACTGGACCAGCAGGGAAGCCCCTCTCACAAACATTAATGCATATTCAAATCACCTGGGGACCGTGCTAAAATGCAGCCTCTGATTCAGCTAGACTGGGAATGGGGACCTGGAAGTCTACATTTCTAACAAGCCCATCAGTGACAGACTTTATTTTCCTGGGCTCCAAAATCACTGCAGATGGTGACTGCAGCCATGAAATTAAAAGACACTTGCTCCTTGGAAGAAAAGCAATGTCAAATCTAGACAGCATATTAAAAAGCAGAGCCATTCTTTTGCCAAAAAAGGTCCATCTACTCAAAGCTATGGGTTTTCCAGTAGTCATGTATGGATGTGAGAGTTGGACCCTAAAGAAGGCTGAGTGCTAAGGAACTGATGCTTTTGAACTGTGGTGTTGGAGAAGAGTCTTGAGAGTCCCTTGGACTGCAGGGAGATCAAACCAGTCCATCCTAAAGGTGATCAGTACTGAATATTCTTTGGAAGGACTGATGTTGATGCTGAAATTCCAATACTTTGGCCGCCTGATGTGAAGAGCTGACTCATTAGAAAAGACTCTGATGCTGGGAAAGATTGAGGGCAGGAGGAGAAGGGGATGACAGAGGATGAGATGGTTGGATGGCATCACCAACTCAATGAACATGAGTTTGAGCAAGCGTTGGGAGATGGTGAAGGACAGGGAGGCCTGGTGTGCTGCAGTCCATGGGGTCTCAAAGAGTCAGACATGACTGAGCAACTGAACAACAAGTTCTCAGGGGATGCCTATGTGGCTGGTCCTTGCACTGCTGAAGACCCTAAAGGACCTGGCCCTTTTCCTGGAGAAGAGAAGCAGCATACACTCTGAGCACTTACTGTGTGTAAGCTCCTTATGGGTACTGATTCTTCAAGACCTCACAGTAGCACCAGGCAATCAGTACCACTGGTCCCTCCTTTATGGATGAGAAACAAAAATGGTAACTATCCCAGAGTCATAACAGCTAATTAGCCCTAGATCCGAGGCTCACAATATACTTTTGCTAAAGCAAAGGTTAAACGTGACCCAGCTTTCCTCCTTCACTTTCCAGGACAAACAGGAGAGGCCAGAGAGGCAGCAGAGCAGTGAAGAGCACAGATTCCGGAGCCAAACTCCCCAGACTCACAACCTCAGCTCTACCACTTAGGAGCTGTGTGGCTTGGCCAGGTGGCCTGACCTCTCTGTGCCTCGTTTTTTTCATTTGAAAACTGAGGCTAACGATAGCACCTATTTCAGGGAGTCGTTACAAGGACAAAGTGAGGCGCTTGAACAAGGTGCTGAGCAGGCACCCGGGAGGAGATCAGGGCTCAATGTTGCCTGTGCCCAGGTGGTTCCTCCAAGGCTGAGAGATCAGCAGGGACGACGGAGTCTCCACTTCAGGTTTTTAGGAGCTCACAGTTCCGTGGGAGCAGTGGAAAAAAGTGCTAGTGGAAGAGCCGTCAGAGCACTCACGGAGTGACCCCATGCGGCACTGAAAGAGGCGGCACCCAGCACGTCTGCGAGCAGTTTATATGAATTCGCTTGTGTGCATCCTCCCCCCACAAAAAACGTTTAATACCTTGAGTGACTCCACCCACCACGCCACCCAGCTGATCTCTGCAGCCTTGGCCTGCGGTGGCTTAAAGCGGGATTTCGATTCCTGGCTGGAGACTGAAGTCAGGCCAAGGCAAGGAGAGCACTGCATCCCAACCACGAGAACACCAGAGATCCGGGACCAGGGACAAGACCGCGACCATCAGCTGTGTAGAGATGAATTTCCACGTAGAGATGGAAAGTGGTGAAGCAAGTGTTTATTAGAAGGAGAAAGCGTACCTGTGCGTAGACTCACAGGGGTGGGCTCAGAGAGAGACTTGCCGCACCCTTGTGATAGTTTGAATCACTTATACGGGCATTTCTTCCAGTTTCCTCTGCCCAATCAGCTTGCTTTGCCTGGTTCTAAGCCTCTATTTGGTCTGTCCCTGGTGGTTCAGACGGTAAGGAATCTGCCCGCAATGCAGAAGACCCGGGTTCAATCCCTGGGTCGGGAAGATCTCCTGGAGAAGGGAATAGCAACCCACTCCAGTATTCTTGCCTGGAGAATTCCAAGGACAGAGGAGCCTGATGGACTAAAATCCATGGGGTCGCAAAGAGTCAGACACGACTGAGCGACTAACACGTGCAGGCTCCTCCCGTGTGCGCATGGGCATCTCTTGGCCAAGACGGATTCTAGGAAAGAGGCCTATGAGTAGGCTGGCATCACCTACTATGGGGTGACACCTCCTCCCTTTTTGATCTTCAAGGAGCCTTTCTGTGCTTGTGTGGTCAGGAAGGCCTCCTTGACTTTGAGAATGAAGAATATGTGGGTATTTTTTTTTCAAATCTAAATATTTTATTATATGGTTACATCCAATTGTGTTTTGGCTATATACTTTTAACTTGAGGACATCTGTAAAACCAGTACATTAGAGAAATGCTGAAATTCCACTAGCTATAAGCTATTTAAATATTGCTTATACAAAGTGTTTGCGGGGGGGGGGGTGGACAAAAGCTTATTTACAAAACAGAAGTCAGATGCAGAAAACTTATGATTGTCAGGGGATACGGGGGAGAAGGATACACTGGGAGACTGGCACTGGTATGTACACACTGCTGCTGCGAAGTCGCTTCGGTCGTGTCCGACTCTGTGCGACCCCAGAGACGGCAGCCCAGCAGGCTCCCCCGTCCCTGGGATTCTCCAGGCAAGAACACCGGAGTGGGTTGCCATTTCCCTCTCCAATGCATGAAAGTGAAACGTGAAAGTGAAGTCGCTCAGTCGTGTCCGACTCCTGGCGACCCCATGGACTGCAGCCCAGCAGGCTCCTCCATCCGTGGGATTTCCCAGGCAAGAGCACTGGAGTGGGTGCCATCGCCTTCTCCCATGTACACACTACTGTACATGAAACAGATGAGAGTAGGAAATGGAAACCCACTCCGCTATTCCTGCCTGGAGAATCCCACGGACAGAGGAGACTGGCGGGCTACAGTCCATGGTTTTGAAGAGAGCTGGACACAACTGAAACAACTTAGCGTACATAAAACATATAACTAAAAATCTGCATAGCACAGGGAACTCTACTCAATACTTTGTAATGGTCTATATGACAAAAGAAAGAGTGGATATATAACTCATTCACTTTGCTATATACCTGAAACTAACACAAAACATTGTAAATCAACTACACTCCAATAAAAATATAAAAAAGTATTAAAGGAAAGCCAGCGCCATATAAACAGCATACACTTAAATAAGAGATGAATGTTTAACATACAATGTTTTTTATTCACTAATAAGCTAAAGGTCTGTTTCAAGATGTTTCTTTTGTATGCTTAATTAGTTTTATTAGCAAGCAAAGCCCTGTGAAGGATGGCATCATCCAGTCCTCAGATGCAGATTCATCCTCATCTTGACTAATCTGGAAGTAACGAAGCTCATAAGTCTCCTTGTCAGATGCAACCACACGACGCCAATCACGAAGATTGTTCTTTTTAAGGTATTTCTTGGTAATGTACTTCAAAAACCTTTTAGAGAACTGTTTCTCAGAAACAACTATGAGTTTATTCTTGAAGCGTTCAATGTGAACGACATTCCCAAGATTTCCAGTTTTTCCATTCACTTTAACCTTCTCCCGCAGAAACTGTTCCTATTTTAAAACAGAAAAAATGCCACACTAGGGAAGAAAACCCTAGATATTCACTAGGGAAGGTACCAAAATTTCCAGAATCAAAAATTCCATCTTCTACTGGATGAGTAAGATCCAAACTAAACTTCCAGGTTGACTTCTTAGGCTTCTTGTCTTTCTTCGGCGCCAACTAGAAGGCTTGCCGCGCGATGAGAGAGCAGAATATGTCGTCTTTTATCTGTCATCTGGGCAGGGCTGAGCTTTTCCTCCCTCCTGCTATTTTAGAGAATCTGTCCACAGGGGATGAATTCTGGTGCTCAGCCTAGGACCCGTCTATTTCCTGTCTCACAACAAGCCCAGAGAGAGCCTGAGATGGGGACTGTGAATCTGCAGGACCCTCTATGGCATAAGCCTCTCATGGTGTGGCGTGACTCCACCGTGTGAAGACACTTGGTTTGGACCACAAGGCCCCTAAAGGCACAGCTGGTACCCTATATGGCACGTGATCCATTCCAGTACTGGAAGAAAACCAAGCTGGGATTTCCTGAGGGAAGGGGTCAAGGCTTGAACGTGGGCCTGTCCATTTTCAAGGGTGAGTCTAAACAGTACATTTTATTTTGATGTCATGGTTTAAACTCCGGGTAAGTTGAATGGGCTCCTTTGGGCGATTAGTTTCTTGTGTCTTCAAGAAACTGGAAATAACCGTAACGCCCATCAGCAGGGGAGTGGTGAGTGCAACCATGGTGTCTGTACAGTGAGCAACTGGAGCAGCTAACAAAGGCAAGGAGGTGCGGCATTATTTATTATACAATAGCCAAGATGTCGAAACAACTCAGGTGTCCAGGGATGAATGGATAAAGGAGATGTAAATTTGTATGTACACAATGGAACACTATTCAGTCATTAAAAAAAAAAAGAAGGAAATCCTGCCATTTGACGTGGGTGGACCTTGAGGGTATTAGGCTAAGGGAAATAAGTCAGAGAAAGACAAACATCATATGATCTCACTTGTATGTGAAATCTAAAACAAAAACCACACCCACAGCTGCAGAGCAGGGAGTGGGAGGGTGGAAAATACCGGCAAAGGGGGTTAAAAGGTACAAACTTCCAGTTATAAAATAGATGTCATGGGGGTATGGGGCTTCTCTGGTAGCTCAGACAGTGAAGAATCTGCCTGTAATTCGGGAGTCCCGGGTTTGATTACTGGGTCAGGAAGATCCCCTGGAGAAGGGAATGGCAACCCACTCCAGTATTCTTGTCTGGAGAACTCCATGGACAGAAGAGCCAGGTGGGCTACAGTGCACGGGGTCAAAAAGAATCAGACACAACTGAGTGATTAACGCTTTCACTTTTCACAGGGATATAATGTACAGCATGGCAACTCTAGTTAATACTGTACTGAACATATATGAAAGTTGCTAAGAGAATTAATATTAAAAGTCCTCATCACAAGAAATTTCTGTAAGGTGGCAGATGTTAACTGGACTTATTTTAACTAACTTATAGACTTATTGTAGTTAATGTATACAGATGTTGAATCATTATTTGTACTCCTGAAGCTAATATAATATTATATGTTGGTTATACCTCAATTTTAAATTTTTCATTATTAATTAATTTTAAAAAGGAATGAGGGGCCTTGCTGTTCTGATATACAAAGATCTCCAAGACATAGTGTCCCAGGACAAAAACAAGATGCAGATTGGTATGGATAGTTTGTTATTCTTTGTGCAATAACGAAAGGAATAGGATGTATTTGTATTTACTCCTGTGAATAAAAAGGAAAGATTGATATGAATCTAACAGCAATGCTTACCCATGGTGAGGGGTCACTAGACAACAGAGGACAATGGCAAGAGAGAATCCTTCCATAGAATGCTTCTTTTTAAAAAAATTGTGGTTTAAAAAAAACACACATATTAAAAATAAATACATAAAAAGGAATAAATTTTAAAAACACATATAAAATTCACCATCTTTAAATTTTCAAGCACAGTGGTTAGGACTGTTAAGTGTATTGACATTGCTTTGCAATGTGCTGAATATGTTTTAGTATTAATACTTCAGAAAATTGCTGAAGGGTTCCCTGGTGGCTCAGTGGTTAAAATCCTCCTGCCAACGCAGGCGACATGGGTTCGATCCCAGGTCTCGGAAGATCCCACAAGCCTAGGAGCAAGTAAGCCTGTGTGCCACAACCACTGAGCCTGCGCTCTAGAGCCCCAGGAACTGCAGCCACCTAGAGCCCATGCTCCGCAACAAATGAGAAGCCCACACCACAGTTAGAAAGCAGCCTGAGAAGGCCCTCTCACTGCAGCTGGAGAAAAGCCGGCACAACAGTGAAAACTCAGCGCGGCCATAGATACATGAATAAGTAAATCTTTTAAACGTTGTTGAGCTACATACCTGTATTGCCTGTTTTAAAAACTAACTTTAAAATCATTATACCCAAATAATATGAATAAAGAAAATCACTGTATTGGGACAAGTTGAGGGAAAAGAACATATGCCTTGAAATCAGAATGAACTGAATTTCAAGCCTCCCCCTGCCATTTACTGGTCTGGGGCAAATCAAGTAATCCTCTGAGCCTTAGATCTCCTCTTTCTTTAAAACGTACAGAAAGAAGGTGCCCGCATAAAGGGCAGTTGTTGTTTAGTTGCTAAAATGAAGTCGCTCAGTCATGTCCAACTCTTTGCAACCCCATGGACTGTAGCCTACCAGGCTTCTCCATCCATGGGATTTTCCAGGCAAGAGTGCTGGAGTGGATTGCCATTTCCTTCTCCAGGGGATCTTTCCGACCCAGGAATCGAACCCCAGTCTCCCGCATTGCAAGCAGATGCTTTACCGTCTGCGCCACCAGGGAAGTCACTTAGTTGCTAAGCTGTGTCAGACTCTTTTGTGACCCCATGGACTGCAGCCCACCAGGCTTCTCTGTCCGTGGGGAATCTCTAGGCAAGAATACTGAAGTGGGTTGACATTTCCTCTCCAGGGGATCTTCCCCACCCAAGAGTCAAATACGCATCTCCTGCATTGACAGGCGGATTCTTTATCACCGAGCCACCTGGGAAGCCCCTTCAAAGGGCAGTGGTGAGTTTTAAATGAGAATTCTCATAATGTCCAGGTGTACTACCTAGTAGGAAATTTCCCATCCACAATCAGTTATTTTTTCACCATACCTGGAAGAAGCCTGGACAAAGAGGTGCCTTTCAGGCCAGTGCAGTGGTGTGCAAACTTTGGAGGACATTGCAAAGAATCACTGCAGGGGTGACTTCCTGGACCCAAACCCACTGCCCCATAATCTACGGGTGAGACCAGAACACTCCAATTCTAACGTCCGCTGCCCCCCACCCTCATTCCATCGGAATGCCCCACCCTCCCATCCCCACCACAACTCAGACCAAAGCGCGCAAAAACGCCTAAGGTGGAAAGCCTGTGCTCCTGGGGGCATCCCGGCCTACAGCTGCAAAACCTAACTGGACTTTGAGCTGTTTGCTCAAGTTACCACTAAGGGGAGGGGGTGGAGGTGGGGGGGCAAGAGGTGGCAGGCCCAGGTGGACTGAAATGGAGATGTCACTCTGGATGCAGAGAAGTTCCAGCCTCCTAGCTGAGGCTGCTAAGAAAGAGAGCTTTGAGGAGCAATTTCAGTGTGTGTTGCCGGGGGTGGAGAGGGGGGTTGCCGTTTCGATCTTGGATCGCCTTCAAAATAGCAAAAAGAATGCACTGTCCCAACTAAATTCATTCATCATCCACTTACTGAGCTTTTGGTGCAGCTCCCCAGCTTCTCTCTCCACACGGTGGATGTGGTGGGGCACAGACGCAGTGCCCCGTTGCTTGCCTGCGGGTGCCAGGTATAAGCATTTATGTCAGAGAAAAGCACGGCGGGACGGGGCTGCTGCTGCTGCTGCTGCCCACTTTTCTTCGGTTCCCTCCGAGGCCCTTCCCGCCGTGGGAGCCTTTTTTGCCTATCACCCGGATCTGTTTACTTTGCATTCCCTTTTGGCCTTGCCACTGATCCCAAAAGATCTGTACCTCGGAATTTCCCTGGGATTTTCATCCTCTGCCTCCGCAGGAAGGGCGCTCGAAATTGGCGGTTGCACTGCGCCATAGAGACAGCAGGTGGCGCCCTGGGCTTTAGAAGGCCTTGAGTACCAGCCTTTCCTAGAGAGAGCAGAGTTGCCCGGTGCGGAGGGACCTTGTAAAGGAAGTGTGCACGTGAAACGTGAAGTCGGTTCCCGTTACACCGTATCCCGGTCTAAGCTCTAGAGGTGGCAGGAGAGGGAAAGAAGGAGGCGTCGGCTGGAAGGGCGGCAACCTCCTCACTGCCCAAAAGGGGAACTCAACACAGGGCAGGGAGGCCCCCAAGAGGAAGGGCAGAGCCCAAATTCCAGTTCTGGAGCTGGCTCTAAGACCCACCGACTGGGCTCAAAAATTTCCACTACTCGCCCATCCCTGCTTACCGGAAGGTGTGCTGGATTCTGAACTAAGATGAGCAGTTCCCACATCCAGGCTTTTACATCCCTCTACGTGATTCTGGCTGTTATCTCCACACCACCCAAGTTATTATCTGGTTATCATCTGTCTTAAAATCAACTCACTTTTTAAAGTTAAATATAATTATACAGGAAACACTTTATTGCTATAATAACTAGAAGCCCGATATTTCTTGCCAAAACAGGACTGTAAAAACAAATACTTAACAATTATGATTCCTTAGAGGTCGGGCTGTTTCCCAGTGAAAATTGTTTGCCATAGCAGCGGGTCATGTTTTCCACATTTTAAAAAAACAGATTCCAGCACAAGCTCTCCCAGGAACTCTGAATGAGAGGAGACAGAAGTAGGGATGCGGGAGAAGGAGGCAGGGGGAGCTGGAGAGAGAAGCAGCTACACTTTTTACCCGGATGCAGAACAAAGAGAGCCTTGACGGACAGCCCATGTCCTTCCTGCAGTGCGCACATATTTCCGGAAACTGCAAGTTATTTTTCACTCTGGAAAGCTGGAGGAAAAGGGTGGAGGCCTGGCTTCCTGTGAGCCTGCCCGACCCTGGAGCTCTTATGGAAAGCAAGATAACATTTCAGGGTAAGGAGATCCTTAGAGTCGCCCAGCCAGAGTGTTAGAGTGGAATGAAGGCAGGCCTCCACCCTTCTGCTTCTGCAGAGAAGTCTTCAATATTCCAGACCTGCTTGGCCAGTTCTGCCTCTACCCCTTCCTCGTGATGGAAACCAGACGAGTTCCTTCACCTCCCTAAATCTCAGTTTCCTCATCTGTAAAATGGGCATGATACCTGATTCTTACAGTTGTTTGTGGGGGCTAAATAGGATTGTTTGTGTAGTCAGCCAATCAACAATTTCCCGAACACCTACTATTTTAAGTGCTGAGTGCACAGCTCAGTTCCTCATGTAGGGTTAAGCATGCAAGAAGTATTTGGAAAAATAGCATAAGTTAGTATAGTGTCTCTTCCACGCCACAGCAGTTTCGGCCAATCCCCTCCTCATATGTGGTCTGCATGCTCTGAGCGCCCCTCAGCACTCCCTCATGGGGTGACACATCCTCCCTTCCACTATGGAGACATCAACTTCCCTCTCCTTCTCCAGGAAGACAAGCAGAGCCCACTTTAGTCATCGCTGCCTCCTCCCTCCCACCCAGCCTCTGTAGAACACCCTGAACATTACAGGCACTCATGTGAAGTTTGTTGTCTCAAACTCCACTGCCCACATAGCTCAGACCAGAGGTCCCACACAGCAAACACCTTTCGTTGGGCCATTTTGTTCCAAAAGCCTAACCAGCCAGGTGTTAAACCTGATTAAGGTTGAGCACCCAGAGGCTCCCCATCCAACCCCCAACTTGGTGGCCTCCCCAGCTCGTGAACCCTACAGCCCCTCCCACCTCCCACCTCCCCGGCTCAACCATGCCTCCCACAAACAGAAAATCTAATTACCAGGATGCTGAAGCCCTTGCCTCTGTGATTTGGAGACCTCAATTGTCAAGGAACATTGATCATTCTCTGATGACTTTCCATCTCATGTAAAATAAAATCTAACATCCTTCCCCGGTTCACTTGGCCCCCATGCTCCAGCCACTGCCCACCTCTCAACTTCAGTCCCTTCTCTTCTCACCCTTACTCCCCAGCTTCAGGCACACGGGTCTTCTTGTTGCTCTGCAAACACACTAACCACTCTCTCTGCCTAGAAGCTCTTCTCCAGATATCCCCATGGCACCCCCATCCAGATTTCTGCTCAAACTTCAGCCTCTCCAAGAGGCCTTCCCTGCGCAGCCTGTGTGTTGTTGCTGTTGTTCTGTCACTAAGTCGTGTCCAACTCTTTGCGACCCCATGAACTGCAGCACGCCAGTGTTCCCTGTCCTTCACCATCTCCCAGAGTTTGCTCAAACTCATGTCCATTGAGTCGGTGATGCCATCCCGCCATCTCATCCTCTGTTGTCCCCTCCTCCTCCTGCCTTCGATCTTTCCCACCATCAGGGTCTTTTCCAATGAGTGGGCTCTTCCCATCAGGTGGCCAAAGTATTGGAGCTGCAGCGTCAGCATCAGTCCTTCCAATGAATATTCAGGACTGATTTCCTTTAGGATGGACTGGTTTGATCTCATTGCTATCCAAGGGACTCTCAAGAGTCTTCTTTAGCATCACAGTTCAAAAGTATCAATTCTTTGGCACTCAGCCTTCTTTATGATCCAAATCTCACATCCATACATGACTACTGGAAAAACCATAGCTGTGTAAATAGCACAAACACAGCTTCTCCCTTGCAGAATCCTTGTCACTGTCGGGACACTCTTTTTCTCCATTTTTTATACTTCCATGTGGAAGGAGATCAGCAGACCATCTCTCTTGGCTTGTCGCCCTACCCATCACTCCCTGTTCTCCGCGGGAGGACTGGGTTGCCTGACGGATGAGTTTGGGGCAAGACACGGAGCAGGCCCGGCTCCACCCCCTTCTCGGGGAGCCAGCCTTTCTGAGGGAAGCAAGTCCTCTTCTCTGGTCTCAGTCTCACAAAAGAGGCCTCCCACCTGCCCTGGATGGAGGGGGAAGAAGAGCAGGCCCGAGGGTATCCAGCCGCACCAGGCACTCGACTCTGTAGTTCACGAGTAAAGCATTACCTCGACACATCCTTCAGTCAACATTGCTAGTTATAAGCTCAAATATCTATTGCTCTTATGTTGACCTGTCAATTGGTTATGGATTTAGATGTGTTTCTTTTACCTACCATTGCACAACAAATCACCCCAAACTCAGTAGCTTAAATTAAGAATGTACTATTTTTCATGAGTCTGTGGGTTGACCAGATAGTTCTTTTGCTTCTCAGGTTGTCAGTTGGAATGATGGACCAGCTGGAAAGTCCAAAAATGGCCTCCCTTGCATGGTTGGTACTTGGCACTAGCCACTAGCTGGGAACTCATCTGAAGCTGTCCGCTGGGCCTGGAAGAGGGGCTGGGGGGGAGAGTCTTGGCTTTCCTCCATATAGCTGCTTGGGCTTCCTCTCAGCATGGTAACTAGGTTCCAAGTAGGACTGTTCCACAAGCAAGCGTTCCAACAGGAAGAAAGTAGAAGTCGACAATCTTATTTTTTTTTAATTTTTATTTATTTACATATTTATTTGTTTTTAGTTTGGAGAAGGCAATGGCAACCCACTCCAGTATTCTTGCCTGGAAAATCCCCATGGATGGAGGAGCCTGGTGGGCTGCAGTCCATGGGGTCGCACGGAGTCGGACACGACTGAAGCGACGCAGCAGCAGCAGCAGTTTTGGTTGCACTGTCTTTGTGGCTGTGAGCGGGCTTTCTCTAGCTGCAGTGAGTAGGGGCACTTCTCCGTTGCGGGGCTCAAGCTGCTTCTCTGGCTGTGGCGCGTGGGTTTAGCTGTCCCACGGCGTGTGGAGTCTTCCTGGGCCAGGGATCGAACCCGTGTCCCCTTCATTTGCAGGCAGCTTTCTATCCACTGCACCAGCAGGGAAGTCTGCCAGCACTCTCCTTAAGAATTGGTCCGAGAAGCCCTGGATCGTCACTCCTACTGAATTCTATGGGTCAGTGCAGTCAGAGCCAGCCCAGAGTCTTGATGGGAAGAGCAGTCTTTACATACAGGGAGGGAAGAGCCAGAATTGAAGACTACTTACCACAGATGGGGGATGGAATATTGAGCCCTCCAAATTCCTACAGTTACTTCCCCACACTGTATGATTCAATAATTCATTCATTCATTGTCTCTTCCCTTCTACTAAGTTCATGAGAGCAGACACATTGCTTTGTTGATTGCTGTAATCCCAGGACTCAGAACAACGCCGGACACATCGTAGGAGCTCAGTAAATATTTGCAGAATGAATGAATTAAACAGTCATTCAACTGCCCTCACCAACTACAGGAAGTTGAACAGGCCAACAAGAATTCACGAAAGAAGTGCGATTTAGGCTTGTATTTAAAGGCAGGTAGTCCTGGCAAGAACATGTTCTACAGACAGGTTGAGGAGAAGCAGTGATAGGAGCTGAGTTGCTCAGCCACTTGCCTGGTGCACACATGACTGACCAGAACTCTCTTGAACTCTGCTGTTCAACATTTGATACAGACAGGAGAGCAAATTAAAAGGAACTCAGGGAGCTTTCATTACACTCGATGTGTGTGTGTGTGTGTGTGTGTGTGTGTGTGTGTGTGTGTGTGTCCCACAGGGAGTATGCAGAAGGCAGGAGGAGATGGAATCTGAATTTCCATTAGCTCAGCCCCAGAGACAGGGCTTTCCCTGAACTTGTGTAGCCCAGTCATTCTCATTAGAGGAACTGGAGGGATTAGCACCCCCAACACACACACACACTTCCTCAGGCAATATATCTGGAGACACTTTTGTTGTGGTCACAAGTGAGGTGGGATGGTGCTACTGGCATCCAGTGAGTGAGGCCAGGGATGCTCCAAACATCTAATAATTCAAAGGATAGGCCCCCACAACAAAGAATTAACTGCCCTAAATATTGACTGTGTCATTGTTGAGAAACCCTACTGTAAAGAATGATGGGAAAATACCGTGAATTAGGAGCATCTGGGAGCTGGCAGTCAATATCTGTAGTAGCATTTGGTCCAGAAATTGTGTTCCCACTTAAGATGACTGAGTTTTATAAATAACTCCTCCTCAATATTGTAGCAGTTGTAGTACATTAAATTGATGTAAAGGGAGCTTCAATAGCATGGATTGGCACCCCACTCCAGTACTCTTGCCTGGAAAATCCCATGGACGGAGGAGCCTGGTAGGCTGCAGTCCATGGGGTCGCTGAGAGTTGGACACGACTCAGTGACTTCACTTTCATGTTTCACTTTCATGCACTGGAGAAGGAAGTGGCAACCCACTCCAGTGTTCTTGCCTGGAGAATCCTAGGGATGGCAGAACCTGGTGGGCTGCCGTCTATTGGGTCGCACAGAGTCAGACTGAAGCGACTTAGCAGCAGCAGCAGCAATAGCATGGAAAATAAAAATGCAAAGGAGTTATAGAGGCAGAAAAATACATGATGAGAAGTAGCAGAAGCAGCAAGGTTTTTTCTGCAGTGAAGGAAAGAGCCCCTTGCACTTTAAAAAAATATTTATCTATTTATTGGAAGGACTGATGCTGAAGCTGAAGCTTCAATACTTTGGCCACCTGATACGATGAACTGACTCATTGGAAAAGACCCTGATGCTGGGAAAGATTGAAGGCAGGAGGAGAAGGGGACAACAGAGGATGAGATGATTGGATGGCATCACCGACTCAATGGACATGAGTTTGGGCAAGCTGTGGGAGTTGGTGATGGACAAGGAAGACTGGTGTGCTGCAGTCCACGGGGTTGCAAAGAGTCAGACATGACTGAGCGACTGAACTGAACTGATGTATTTATTTGGTTGCACTGGGTCTTAGATTCGGCACAGGGGATCTTCGATCTTTATTGTGGCACTTGGAATATTTGGGGGACTTCCCTTGTGGCTCAGCCAGTAAAGAATCTGTCTGCAATGTGGGAGACCTGGGTTCAATCCCTGGGTTGGGAAGATCCCTTGGAGAAGGAAAAGGCTACCCACTCCAGTATTCTGGCCTGGAGAATTCCATGGACTATATAGTCCATGGGGACCCAAAGAGTCGGACATGACTGAGTGAGTTTCACTTCACTTCTGAAATCCTTTGGCTTTGGCATATAAACTCTCAGTTGCAGCATGTGGGATCTAGTTCCATGATCAGGGATCGAACACAGGCCCCTACATTGGGAACTGGAGTCTTAGCCCCTGGACAACCAGGGAAGTCCTGAAGTCCTTTCATTTCAATGCCAAGATTCCACCACCAAAATCCCACTCAAATTTCCCCTCTGTCTCCATTCCAGTGTTCCTGGTCCAAGCCACTGTCATCTCCCTCCTAGACCCATGGTTTCCCCACTGGCTCAGCGGTAAGGAATCCACTCGCAATGCAGGAGCCACAGGAGACATGGGTTTGCTCCCTAGGAAGATCCCCTGGAGGAGGGCAATGGCAACCCACTCCAGTATTCTTGCTGGAGAATCCCATGGACAGAGGAGCCTGGCGAGCTACAGTCAGTAGGGTTGTACAGAGTCCGACACTGAAGTGACTGAGCATGCCTAGACCCATATCCCCTGAATGCTTTTCCCAGGTTCACCCTGCCCCCTTTCCCCCCAGGCTTCCTCCCCAGGGAAAGGCAAGAGATCCTGGAACATAAAACAAATGCACTTGCTGTTTATAAACCTGGGAAGGCTTCCCGCTGCACTTAAAAATGAAACACAGCATCTGTAACTGGCCCACCAGGTTCTGAAGGATCCAAACTTATTTGGGGCTTCCCTAGTGCTTCAGCTGGTAAAGAACCTACCTGCAATGCAGGAGACGTAGGTTCACTCCCTGGGTTGGGAAGATACCCTGGGGGAGGGCATAGCAACCCACTCCAGGATTCTTGCCTGGAGACTCCCACGGACAGAGGAGCCTGGCGGGCTACAGTGCATGGGGTCACAAAGAGTTGGATGCAACCGAATGACTCAATGACTAAGCACAGCACCGCACAAACTTATTTTACCTGTGGGTGCCCCCTGCCTCGCAGCATACTCCAGCCGTAAAGGGCTACTCACCATTCCTGGAATACTTCCAGCTCAATCCAGTCTCAAGTCACTGCCCCCATGAAACTGAAGGTCTGATGACATCTGGAGATGGGCATGGACCAATCATATCACACAAATACATGTAAAAACTGGTCCTAGTTGCTGTGAGAGGGCCGCAGCGACCCAGGAGCCTGGGACCAGGGGACTTGACTCATCAGAGAGACCAGTGAATGAATTCTTGAACAAATCATTCCAGAACTGAGATCTGATGGATGGGCAGGAGTTAACTCAGCAGGAAAAAAAGCTGGAGGAAGTAATGGCTTGTGCAAATACTGCCAGGCAGTGTAAGCTAGGCCAAGTGGAGAGAGGAGCAGAGGAGTAAGCAGATGGATCTTGCCAGTGCTGCAAATCAAGGTAAAGAATTTGAATTTTACTCTGAGCACATTGTAAAGCTCTTGTAAGGTCTTAAGCATGAGATTAACTGACAAAATTTGCAATTTGAGAAGAGAATTCTAAACACAGCATCAATACTTGTAAATAATTTCTCCCAATCTTATAGCAGTCGTCGCTCCTGAAATTTAGAGACAGGCCAGGAAGAATTGTGAAGGAGATCCCACAACTGTCAATGGGAGAGATGACATGACTTGGACTAGTGACAAGGGAAACCAGAAACACTGAACAATTTGCCAATGTATTAAAATTTGTGTGTGGCTAAGCACAGTTGTATTCGTTTCTTAAGTCCTAGGTGTTATTACACCAAAGTAAAGAACCCAGGAAGACCTGTCATCTTGAGTCTGTTTATCAGATTAGTGGGTGAACCAAGCAATATAACAGGTGCAAGTCTGTCTAGTTTTGACAGCATCCCGAGGTAAGGAGAATCGAAACATTAGGGGGTTGGTGGGCTTCCCTGGTAGCTCAGATGGTAGAGAATCTGCCTGCAATGCAGAGACCCAAGTTCAATCCTTGGGTTGGGACGATCCCCTGGAGAAAGGAATGGCATCCCACTCCAATATTCTTGCTTGGAGAATTCCATGGACAGGGGAGCCTGGCAGGCTACAGTCAGTGGGGTCACAAAGAATCAGACATGACTGAATGGTGCACACACACACACAGGAGATTATATTGTCTTCTCTTGCTTACTGTCAACGTAAAAAATATTTACAACCTAAAAGTTGAGAGTTATGTTTCATTTGGCAGGAATATTTAGGACAGGCAGCATCTCAAGTAGCTCTGAGAGAACTGCTCTGAGGAGGCGAAGGCCGGAACCAAGTTATATAGAAGTTCTGCAACAAAGGGCAGGTAATGTGAACAGCAAAAGATTGTTAACTAAAGGAAGATGCAAGAGTCGAGGCTCACTGGAATCATTCCTTTGACATGTACCTCACCTATCTGGGGTCAGTATCTTGTTTTCACATCCTGAATTTCCTCAGGGCTCACTGTAGGTCTGATGGCTACTAGGTGGCAGGTATTCTTTCCTTCTTGAGTTCCCTCAGGGCTCACCATCAGTGGTGGCTGCAATCACTGAAGACCGTGATATCGTTGTTCAGGAAATACTTCATTTCTCATTACTTTTGCATAAAGGCAGAAAAGGGGGCCCATTCCACATAACAGCACTCAGTACAGAGTCAGACTAGATTAACGTGCCTATTCCTACCACTTCACTTACCAGCTCTGTGGAACATTCCAGAATCTCTCTATGCTTCTCTTTCCTCATCTTTAAAGTAAGCATGATAAAAATAGCAACCACTGCTGGAGTTTTCGGAAACCAATAAACACTCTTTCTGCCCCTCCTGTGTTCAGAACTGAGAAATAAAAGCAGGTGTCAGACAGGTAGAGATCAAAGTGTCATTTTTATTACTGACAAAGCTGGACTGGAGGATGTGGCTGAGGTGACAATACTTCACCCAGTCAGTGACATAGCAAGCAACCACAGACAGCAGACACACCCTCTCTGGGAGCGGAGATCCTTCTCGGAAAGTTGGCAATTGGTGGGGTCTGACAAATTCTGCTCCTGCCCTGGTGGAGCGTGGGCAAGCGGCACTGCACCTGTTCTTCCACAGCTCAACCCTGCTGGAGACAAGGGGAATACACCTCCTCCCCTCCCATGAAAACGTGGCAAGGGGAAAAGTGATTTCCTCAACACCCTCTCATTGGTTGCTATGCGGACTGGAGAAAAACTGCTACAGCATCTGTAAGTAGAATAGAGATTCCATGAAGGTCTCTTCCCTGGTGCCAGTTGTCATGGGTGAGAGAAACCAGCCAGGTAGTCAAGGCTGACCAACAGATGGAAGTTGTGGTTCAGAAACTGCAGGAAGCAAGGGAGTTTCTTAAAAGGGGATTTCTCTCTCTCCTTGTTCCCTATACTCAGGAAACCTTGAGAGTTCCCTAAAGGGAAATGCTGACCAGGATGGGAACTGGCAAGTCTTCTAACCAGGGGAAAAAACCCCAAAGCTGTATCTCTGGCGAAACACGAACCCAATGACTTCTGAACAGAGTCCAAATGCGCAACTTTCTTTTATGGTTGTGTGTACGCACTACTTAAGTTGTTTCAGGATGAGCTTTGGTGGGGAAAGGGGAAGAAGCTGTAGTATGCTTTTCAAAGCAGTGTCTCTCTCAGTCCTAACAAGCAATTAGGACTCAACAGCAGGGAAGTCGTTGGGAGCAAACAGGAACCACCCAGGGAAAGCCCTGTCGGATTACTGAACAATAGCAACTCCATTTAAGGTGAGGGCACTGGGAAGACAGGAAGTAACATGCTGTGCTGACTCCAGCTCCGAGTGCAGTCTATTTGGGAGGCCACTGCTCTCCACCTGACCCGCCTCAGCCAATCTCAGGTCATCCACCTGATGGATGAAGGTGGCGGGCTATGTGGACACCTAGGGAAAAGCCCAGGGGAGCAGGAAGTTGTGCGTCTGTTAAGCCTAGTGGGTCTCTTCCCTGTGCTGAGTCATCCTTCGGTGGGGTACCAGGGGACCACACCTGTCTGAACTTCTGAGGCATACGGAAAACCCCAGCAGCCAGGATTCTTGAGAGGTTTTACCTTGGGTAATCCCTCTCACCAAGACCTTTTCCCCTTTGGCCTTTCCAACGGCAACATTTTTAGGTCCCCTTCTTTCTCCTCAAGGGGTAATCCATACAGAGCAAGGGGGCCCCCAGGCTCACTAATTCAGTATGGCTGATAATCCACACAAAGCTTTTCTGTGAAAATAGAGCCCTAAATATATTGCTAATTTAACAATAATAATAGCTAATAATGCATGCTCACTTAGGTACTATATTGATTTTCATAACAGCAGGAAGTACTGTTGCTATCCACATTGACAGATGAGAAAATGTGGGCTTAGACAAGTAATATGCTCATGGTCCCGAAGTCTCTTATTATATGACAACATTTAGGACAGAGAAAGGAAACCACTTTATCTTCTACAATCTGTTTTCATGGAGTCAGAGAACATAAAATCTGGAAAAGACTTCGGAGATATCTGGGAGCAACCCAGGTATCTAAACCCCAAGAAGGTTTAGAGTGTACTTGCCCACGTCCCACATTAAAAAATCACACAGGAGCCCCTAATACCCCAGGTCTTGTACCTCTCCTTATAACACATCCTCCTCCTCCCCTCCCAAAAGAAAACATGTTTTGACTTTTCCTTAATCATTCCCTTCTTTTCCAATTCTCCATATACGTTATTCCCACTTCTGTTACCATTTTTACTGAAATAACAACGGAAAGAGGGAAAACAAAGGAAGCGGGGAGGAGGGGGTAGGAGAGGAGGAGACGGGAGAGTGAGAGGAGGGAGGAAGAGAGAACCATCCATCAACGCATGAGAAGCTGGATAACTCAATTCGCTAGAGCCCTAGGTTGGGCTTCAAAATGTCTGAAAGCAAGCCAAATCCCTAGCGTGACACTGGGTCAGTCTCGCGTACTGGCTCGGGGCTTCAATTTCCCCATCTGTGAAACCATTAATTCACCAGCCACCAGGCCACTCAAAAGCCTCAGTGCCCTCACCAAAGACCACCCGGGGCCCTCTCGAGCGCCATCGTCGTGCCAACAACAAACATGGCGACTGAGCGTGACGTCCACTTCTACCGCCTCCGCCCCCACGCCCACCCTCACGCCCGGGGGGCGGCGACTCTCAATGACGGCGGCGGGCGGGGCGCATGCGCGGCGGCGGGGCCCGGCCCGCGGCGGCGGCGGTGGCGGCGGCGAAGGGGCTCTCTGCCCTCAGTTGCCCAGTTGCGGCGGCCGCGGCGGGATGGTGTAACTGGCCTTCGGGCCAGGCGGCGGGGCGCGGGCCGGGGCGAGGCGGCCGAAACGGCCGACGCCGCCTGACGGGTTCGGGTGCAGCGGCAGCACGCTGAGGGGGCGTCGCCGCCGCCGGCCCCCGGCGCCGCCGCGGGAGGCCGCGCCCGCCATGGCGGCCCGGGCTGTGCTGGACGAGTTCACGGCGCCGGCCGAGAAGGCGGCGCTGCTGGAGAGGAGCCGCGGCCGCATCGAGGGCCTGTTCGGCGTGAGCCTGGCAGTGCTAGGCGCGCTCGGAGCTGAGGAACCGCTGCCCGCGCGCATCTGGCTGCAGCTCCACGGGGCGCAGGAGGCGGTGCACAGCGCCAAGGTGAGTCCGGCCGCCGCCCCCGCGAGATGGCCTTCCCCGGCCCGGCCCCCTGCCGCGCGCGCGGCCTTGGGTTAATCGGGGGTCCCTGGGAGCCCCACCCCCTTCTTCCCCGCGCGACCGCAGCCGGGCGCGGTGCTGAGAGCGCCTTTCCGAGCTTCGGCTCTCGAACCATGTGACCTTGGCTAGCGGTTTCATCCCCGGCGCCTCAGTTTCCCCGTGTGTAAAGTGGCGTTGACGAAAGCACCTGACTCGGAGGGCTGAGGCGAGGATTCGCCTAGGTGATGTGCAGAGGCTGGCCCGGAGTGAAGGCGTCGAGAGCGTTGCCTGTTGTTCAGCCCGCGGGCTGGTGCGTAGGCCCTTGCTGGCTGGGCGCGCGACCTCCGGCCCACCACCTCAGCCACTCTTCTCTTCCCAGGCCTCCGCTACAGGGATTCTGACCCTTCGAGGGATGTCAGTCCCTCTGAGAATCTGACAAAACCATCGTAGTAGTATAGTACTCAGAGAACATCAAAAAGAGAAGGGAATGTTTAATAGTGGTGCTAAAAATAGCATGATTTCTCGTATTGGTTTTGTGTGCCACTAACATTTATCGAATGGTTATAGCACAGCAGACGTTATGTGCGGTACTTCAGAAGGATTATCAGTTGCAGCCCTTAAAAAAAAAAAGTCCAGTGAGGTAGATTTTATTATCTTCCTGTCTGTAACAGCTGGGGAAACTGAAACTTTCGGAGAGGTGACTCACCTTCTCTCTAAATCAGCATTTCAGACTTACACCTACTTCAGACATCTACTCCCCCCCTCCGCAAGCCAAAATACTGCAAGAGTACATCCTCCCCTCACCCTCACCCCACCCCCACCAGCCAAGTTTCTCCAGCTTTTCCCATCAAGTAAGTGGGAGAGTCACAGACAGAGGCAGTTTGTTTCCAGAGACCTTGTTCTTGATACCATCTTCGAAATGATGAGCACTGGGGGTGGGGGGATCCTTTGTTCGTGTATTCCTTCAGAAATTTCACAATGCCCTTGAAGAATCTGATTATCTGTAACTCTTGACTTTTCTTAGCTTAAAGGAAAAAAAAAACTGGTTGCTTGCTTTTAATGTGTTTAGAGAAGATAGGACATTTAACTGTATGATTCTTGTCCAAACTTAAAGCAGTGCAGATGTTGAATCAAGTTTACTTTGCTGTTCTTGATTTTTTTTTTTTTTTTAAATTACCTTCCTGATTTCAGACAGCTGGTCTTAACTTCTTCCCAGTCCTTTCCTGGTTTTCTCCTCCAGCTACTCAGTTTCTTCCCACTCAGCAGGGCTGAAAAGTTTGACATGACTAAGTCCTATAGTGGCTTCTGAAGTCTCTTCCGTGAACTCATTCCTTTCTTTTCCATTACTTTTGCAGCAATTAAGACCTTCCTTCTTGGTATGTGCCCTTTCTATTTCATTGCTTTCCCTCTCTCCCCACTACAACTTGCATGAGACTAATCCTCCCACAAGAAGTCTCCTATTGCCCAGCTCATTTCACTCTAAACTTTTCTGATTTACAAAACACTTATTAATCCAAGCCTACTTTATTTTTGCAGTTTTCTGCCTTAGCATCTCTCAGCTTAAAACTCAGCTGTAGTTTGACTACTACACTGCTTTTATTGTGTACTCTGCCTGCTCCAAGTTCAGCTTCACTCATGGCTCACTGCAAAGTGTGGAAAGTGCTGCTTTTGCTCTGCAGAAAAACCCTGCCAGACCCTGCCAGCTCCAGTCCTCTTGCCTGTCCCTGCTGTGCAACTCAGCATAAGCTAATTGGAAAAGGTGTGTCTTACCTTATCTTGGTAGTATGTGTCACCTGCCCGTTTTTCTTGGTTATATGTGTTGTCCATAATCCAACCTTCCCACTTGTAAGAAATCTGTTTTTTCCCCCCGTTGAGAGTTATGGGTAAGAGTTCAATGCCATACTCAAAGGCTTTGTTCTCGTTAATTCATTTTGGAGTTTCCTTTACCTTCTTTTGAGAAGAGAAAATTTGATTTTTAAAAAATTTACTTGATTTCTGAAAACTAAGAACAGAGGGACTTCCCTGGCGTTTCAGTGGTTAGCACTCCGTGTGTCCACGGCAGGCAGGGGGCATGGGTTCATTCCTTGCCAAGGAGCTAAGATCCTGTATGTTAGGCCGTGCAGCCAAAAAAAATTTAAGAATAGGAGAACAAACTTCAACATCTACAATATTTTAAGTTAAGCTGTGGAAGAAAAGATTTAGGGGAAGGAAGTTTCAGGGGAAGGACTTTTTGAAGCTTTTTTAGCTTAGTTGTGTCTGACTCTGTGCGACCGTATGGACTGTAGTCTGCCAGGCTCCTCTGTCCATGGGATTCTCCAGGCAAGAATACTGGAGTGGGTTGCCATTTGCTTCTCCAGGGGCTTTTCCTGACGCAGGGATTAGAACCCATGTCTCCTGCATCTCCTTGCATTTGCAAGCGGATTTTTTTTTTTTTTTTTTTTTAACCACTGAGCCACCAGGGAAGTAGAGTCTCTGATTAATTGCAGCTTTCTGGGTCTCATCAGATGGTTCATGTTGTTTTCCTGCTTTAAAAATGTTAATTCACTACTCTTCAGCAAATGCTCAGGTAGAGGAGAATGTGGAGGTGTAGTTAGGGCTCCATGGAGAGGTGAGGTGTGGCCTCTGATAGAAAGTGATAATGTTCTGGGAAGTTTTTTTTTTTTTTTTTAATAAGGGCACATGCTCTAGGAGTGACCACTTTTGTCAAAGGGGAATTTGTTGGAGGAAGTAACACTTGAGCTGGTCTTTGAAGAACCAGGACATTCCCAGGTAGAAATGGTTGCATGCAAGGACCTAGAAGCCAGGAAAACATGGAGTGTTTGGGTAGGAAGTGTCAAGGTGCCCTGTGAGAGGTGAAGCCTTCAGGGACCCAAGTGCAGGCCAGTTGGGCCTTATCAGTAGGAAGTCAGTGAGGATTTAAGGAAAGGATTTGCTTGAAATTCTGTATTTGAAGATTCAGACGGTAAAGCCTCTGTTTACAATGCGGGAGACCCAGGTTCGAGCCCTGGGTTGGGAAGATCCCCTGGAGAAGGAAATGGCAATCCACTCCAGTACTGTTGCCTAGAAAATCCCATGGACAGAGGAGCCTGGCAGGCTGCAGTCTATGGTGTCGCAAAGAGTTGGACATGACTGAGTGACTTCACTTCACAAGACCCAACTGTAGAGGGACCATTGTTCCAGTTTAGAACTAGACATGAATAAGGTGAGGAGGTTTTCACTAGGACTGGCAACTAAGTGTATGTAGGGACTGAGGGAGAGATTTGAAGCCCCACTGCAGAAAGGATGGATGGTGGATACATTGTTTGACCTGTAGGTTGGTGGGATCAGCTTTCCCATACTTAAAAAACTTCTGTGCCTAGAAGTATGTTAGGTTGCCTCTTGACCTCAAGGAACCCAGAGCCTAATAAGCCTAATATGAGAGACAAAGTTGGAAACATTATTAAAGAGTTGATGTGCAATGTGTTACATTAATAGAGGAAAGGAAGGGTTGCTCTGCTCAAGGGCCATCAGATTTACATTTCTAAGCATTGCCTGTGTCATCAGTGTTTCTACCGCTTGTCTTATGCTGCCATAGTACTACTTGCTGGTTAGTGATGATATGATTACAGAAATTGGGGATAAGTGTTTGCAACTTTTATAGCAATGTGACATTACTACAGGGGCTAGAGAAGCAGTGTCTGAAAGTGAGAGGGAAACCAGAAGGAGCATTGTGCATAAGGGACCAGTGGGCGGGGACTGAAGTCCAGGGTGGCAGACATCATGGAAACAAAGGAGATTGACTTTCAGAGAGGAAGTGGAGGCACTGATATGAGCTGCCCAATTTACAAAGAAATCAAAGATGCAAAGCAAGGGTGGGATCTTTGGAGTCTGGCATTGGTGGGGAGAGATGAGGCTGAAGAGATCTCAGCTCCCGAGAGTGTGAAGGGTTAGATCCTTACTTTAGATCAAAGAGCCCCTGGGACCAGGTGAGGAGACTGCATGGGGAAGTGGCTGGTTGGTAGGAAGGAACTGGTGACCAGGGTGCTCCTGCACAGTGTGGGCCTGGTGATGTCTGAGCTTCTCACCCAAACGAACCCGGACGTCTGCATTTCATAATGGGAAGTCTGTTTTAAGAGACAACTAATTTATGTTTTGAAAAACATGCATGCTGTGAATTACAGCTCAATAAAAGTTCTACACCACTATATTTTTCAAGTACATATTTTGAAAAATCAAAATCAAAATCAATCATGGATACTAAACAGAACATGTCAGTGGACCAGGTTCAGCTTTTGGATTACATTTTTAGGACCACTGCTTTAGATAGTATGAGACAAGATGAATAAAGATATACTTTTTTTTTTTTTCCATTTGGGAAAGAGGGCATTTGAAGGCCTAGACTTCACTTTCACTTTTCATTTTCATGCACTGGAGAAGGAAATGGCAACCCACTCCAGTGTTCTTGCCTGGAGAATCCGGATTCAGGGACAGGGGAGTCTGGTGTGCTGCCGTCTGTGGGGTCGCACAGAGTCGGACACGACTGAAGCGACTTAGCAGCAGCAGCAGCAGTACTGTCTTAGTAAAATAGGATGCCAGTTTACACCCAAAGAGGGAGGCTAAGAACTTGAAGACAGTGCAGTAAGTCAGCATAGATGCAGTGGAACTGTTGGAAGTGCATTGGAAAGGAACAAAAAAAGTACTGGAATTGAAGTAAGGACAGGGAAGATTAGATGGTTTGAATTTATTGTATCGCTTGCTCTAGAAGTTCTCAAGTAAGTGATGATTTCCGGCACTCAGAATGTTGATGAGGCCAGCACATAAAGACTGCAGAAATCTAAGGTGCAATTGAGGAAGGCAGAATGGGGCCCAAGAAACGCTTCTGAATGGTCATCTAGGACAGTCCAAGAATATGTAAGACTTGCCTTCTACTGTCAGTGAACTAATAGCTTGAGAGATTCAGACCAGAGAGGAGGGAGGTGAAGGCAGAAAGAATATAAAGAACTGTAAGAATCAAGGAAGGGACAGGACCTTCAACTGTGTCCCCTCCTAGACTCAGGGGATCCTGCAGGCAGAGGACAAGTTCAGTGTTGAAGAATTCTAGAGGTGGTCGTTAGGCAGTTTAGAGATCAGAATCTTGGATATGGAAGATTTCTGAGGACCAAGGGGTGGTGCCTCAGTGGTCACGGGTAAAGCGAAAGCATTCTTTTTAACTTAGAGAAAGAAATGAAAGGCTAAAGGATGATAGAGTGTGACATCTAGAAGATAATGTAGTGCTGAGGTCCATAGCAGGGAGTTGGGTGCTAGAGTTAGTCCATGAGCTAGGAGCCTGTCCTGGAGGTTAACAAACGAGGAGTGAGTGGAAGTAAACAACATGGCTGCTTGTTGTATGACTTCTCCATGAGCCTTCATGGTCCTGAATTTGCTACAGCTGCCCGTCAGTTGGTGCTGTTTCAGGCATTACTTCATGGCAATGAATAGCCACCCTGAAGCATAGCCAGTGACCTACCAAAACCATCAATCTGGAGGGCTTATAAGGAGGGTGATTTGGAGGACTTATCAATCTTAAACACTGAAATTATTACTCAATACACCTGAGAAGCTGTGGTCAAGTAAACTTAACACCCAACCGTTTGCTGTTAATTTGGGAGGAAAAAAGAGAGGGTCTTATGAAGAGGTGGTGATTGTCTTTACCTGAGTTTTTGCTTACATATTTGTGGAGAAAGATAAGGGTAAAGAAAATGCAATTCCGGTAGAACTGGTGTATATTACTTCAGAGGATTAAAATGCACCCTGTGTTGTTTAATTTCCTTTTTTGTTAGAAGAATTTGGTATCTGGTTTCATGAACAGATTCTTGAACAGTAGATTTGTTCATGGAGGAAATAATCCATAGATGTAATAGTGGGTAGTGACCGTTTTTGTTTTGATTTTACCAGAAAAGAGGTTGGAGGCTTCTTTGCATTTCCTGGAATGATAATTTTTAACTGACTATGGTTGTGAAAATCATCTTCTTAAGAAAAAGTGATTTGTTCAGTCTCTTTTTAATGGTTAATATTGTGGGGTTATACCAGAATGTTGAAATAAGGGATACTCTCACAGCTCATACTAGGGTCAAAGTGATTGCTTATGACTGTAGTTTCCCCTTCCTGATTTGTTTACCAGCTAGTATTGTACGGTTTCAATTAAATCAGGGATATTTTGTTCGGTGTTGACTTTCTACTAAATATAATTGTATGAAGTTAGAAATCTTGCATTTCAAAAACAGTTAATAGGGGGAAGATCCTTACAGTAATTAAAGATCTGCTTTTTAAAAAATCAATTATGTCTTATGGAAACAACATAGGAAAATCCTTTTGTTTAAAGAAACCAAATTATTTTTTCTTTTTTTAAGTTGTTTATTGAATTTGTTACAATATTGCTTCTGTTTTTTGTTTTGGTTTTTGAGCGATGTGGGATCTTGGTACCCCCATCAGGGATTGAACTTGCAGCCCCTGCATTGGAAGGCACAGTCTTAACCAGGGCACCACCAGGGAAGTCCCCCAAATTCTTTTTCTTTCTTTTTGGCTGCGCTGGGTCTTTGTTCCTTTGTGTAGGCTTTCTCCAGTTGCAGGGAGTGGTGGCTTCTCTTCATTGTCGCTGTGGAGAGCTGGCTTCTCACTGCAGTGGCTCCTCTTGTGGAACACAGACTCTAGGTGCTCGGGCTGCAGTATTTGTGACTCACGGGATTAGTGGTGCACAGGCTTAGTTGCTTCTCGGCATGTGGAATATTCCCAGACCAAGGATCAAACCTGTGTCCTCTGCCTTGGAGAAGATTCCTATCCACTGCACCACCAGGGAAGTCCAGAATAATTTCTTTTAATTGTTAATTTAAGAGTTTCCTTTCAACTTAGAGAAAATTTTGTTCAGTTTTAGTGCTGACAGAATTAGCTACATTAATCGATGAGTAAGAGCTGTGTGGATTCACATCTGAATTTTCTGTGTAAAAGTCAGTTGTGATTATGGCACCTTTTCTTTGAAACTGTCTACCTGGGATCTATATCCATTCTTGAACCTGCATGTTTAGTTCACAATGTGTTTCATTAGTAACCCTATTTTTAGGCCATTAGTTTAGGTTAATGCTGATGATATTATCTCTAATAGGCTGATAGGATAGATCAAGATTTGGCTGAAGTGACAGAAATCTATACAATACAAAATGGTTTCGTTTTCTTTCACTCAACAAGAAGTCTTAAACAACAGCTCAAAGCTGAGTAGTAGTCAGGAGCTATCAGGGTCAAGGTCTCTGCAGTTCCTTTGGCCTTTCCGTTATGGTCACAGAGTAACTGATGCAGCTCCAGGCACCACATCTCTGTTTCAAGGAGGAAGAAAGAAGACACAGGAGCTTTCAGCAACATCCCAGCAGACTTTTCCTTATGTCTTGTTGACCAGGATGATGTCATATGGCCAGTATGGAAAAGGAGCTAGGCAATGCTCAGGTTTAACTAGGTACATTACTGCCCTGAACACAATCTGGATTCTGTTGTTAAAGAGGCAGAACATGGGTGTTGGTAGACAATAGGAAGGACCGCTGCACCATGTCATCTACTTCTTAAATAGGCCCTGAATCTCCACTGGTTGTTTTTTTTAGTTTTGTTTTCATGAATAGGATTTTTTTAAATGAGCACTTTAGTTTCATTTTTTTAAAAAATGTAATTTCTAAAGATAAAGTGAGCACACATCAAACATTTATTTAACTCATCTGTGGGGTAACTAGCTGCATAGGAAAACTGGCTCAAGAAACAAGATATGACCAGAGGTACTGAAAAAACAATGTTGGAATAAGACTGCTAGACTGGATACAAAACTCGTTCATGTCCTACAGGATAACGAAACTATGATTTTGGAGGTTATCTCAGAAATCATCTGTCTTTTTACTGGACAAAAATCTGCAAGTTAATGTGTTCTTACTTTTTTTCAATATAAAATAGTATGTCAGAAAAGCACATACTCCTAGAACATACATACATGGGCAAACTTTTTCCATAAAGAGCCAGATAATAAATTTTCAGACTTTGCCATGAAAGGTGAGGAGACTCAGTAAAAGTGAACCAAGTTTCCCTTTTGATTTGACACAGTTAATAAACGTTCGCAATTTGAGAAATGCCGAGTGCCCCCAAAGAAAGGAATAGTTTTAGCATCCTTATGAGGTGAAAGAGAAATCTTTGTGATTGATTGCCTGGTGACCTTTGCAAAACATCAAAGATAGTTTAGGTGTAGAAGACTTTCAGAGTGGTATACTACAAAGTAATAGAAAAGAACAAATGATTCAGACATTCAGTAACATGGATGAATCTCAGAAATATTATGCCAAGTGAGAACAGTCTTACACAAAACACTGCATACTAATTGTATATGTGTGACGTACTAGGCAAGGTAAGACTTAATTGTGTGATTATGGTGGGGGAAAAAATCAGACTAATCAGAGCAGAACAACTGGGAAAAGACATTAAATACAGACTGGGTATTAGATGATACTAAGGAATTACTGTTCATTTTGTTGGGTACAATAATGACATTGTGCTTATATTAAAAAGAAAACATGTAGTGTGTGTGTTTAAACTATGCTTGGCGTCTCTCACTTGGAAATTAGCCATGTATCCAAAGAATGTCCGTTAGGGAACCATTTACTGTTAGTCCAACCAGGGTCTTAAAGTTAAGATATTGGAAATTATGCTTAAACTGACAAGTGCTGAGCAACATATAACTTCTGATATATATAAAAAAGTTATAATTCAGTGTAGTTGAATGTGTACATTTTTCTTCTGCATAATCAGTCTTTTCATGAAAGGAAAACCTTAAAGTGAAAAAAAAATATCTTACGCATGCATTGAACTCTGCACTGGTAAAATCAGAGAAAGGACATCTGTTTTTAAGTTAGCATTAAAATGATCAAATCAGATAGATTTGTGTAAGGATATTTTTTTTAGCCATGCCATATGACCTGGATTATCTTAGTTTTCTTCCAGGGACTGAACCCAGGCCATGGCAGTGAAAGCGCCGAGTCCTAATCACTGGACCACCAGGGTTTGTTTTTGTTAAGCATGAATTTATATTCTAAAAACAACTGCCTTTGGAGTTTCAGCTTCTGTGCATTTTAGGTTGTTTTTGTTGTTGAGAAGTTAACTCATTATAAGTTCAGATGTTTAGTTTTTTTATATTCTAGGAGTAATATAGATTTATGTGAAAGCTTGTTCTCTATAAACCAACTTGAACAGAAGTTCTTTAGGAAACTTTATTATCTACTTTATTAATAACCCCTGGAAATAGGAATATATTTCACATTCACACCATGAAGAAATAAATGTTTTTTCTCGTTTAGAGACACAGAAAACTTTTAGCTTTGGTTCCCTGATCTTAGCCACAGGTTGAAAAGTAATCCAAAACCACAAAACTGGTGCAGGTTTATAAGGGCTATTCTGTCAGTAGGCCTGAAACACGTTCTTGCACAAACAGAAGAACAGAAAAAGCTAAAACCAGATATTCCTGTAGTCTCTCATGCCAGAAAAAGTGGTTCCCTATTACCTGCTGACAGGTTGCCATGTGATCAGATGGTAAAATCAGATTCCTACAGAGTAGATTCATGAGTGAAACTGAGTAGGTGGAAATGCCCAGGGGATAGTCTGCAGCCTAACAGTATTAAAGGCTAGATGGACATTTGGAGTTACTGCCAGAGAAGTAAAAGTTATCTTTGGAACTTAAAAGAGCCTATTAGAGTATAATTGAGGGAGAGGCCCAAGACAGAACCTTATGTAATATCTGCATTTAAGGTACAGTAGAGAAAGGCAGCAAAGGATTTTGGGGGATAGTCAGAAAGATAGGCTTTAGTTGTCATTCAGGAAAGTGGTTTCAGTTTAAATGGGGGCCAAATCCAGATTTCAAGGGGTTGACAGGGAGTGGGGTTTGGGATACTTTTTCAAACAGCGTGAAGAGGAAAAGACAGAGTGGCTCTATGCATGCGCAGTTGGGCTGAAGGAAGTTTTTTTTTAGGATCAAGGAGACCCACGCCGGTTTGTAGACAGAGGGACATGGGTGGGTGGATGAAGGAGTGATGAGTCAAGGTCTAAGAAGATGGCATGGCTCTGAAGGAGAGAAAAGGAGAAGGGGTGATGAAAGGTAGAATGTTTAGGTGAAAGCAGAGAGGCAGTCAAAGGAATCCATACATTCCCGGCTCATTTACTAAGAATAAGAGTGACAGAAATGACATTGGAGACCCAAAGAGCTTACTTGGTGAAGAGTGAAGATTAAGTTGCTCAGGAGAACTGAAAGTTTGGGAAGCTGTAGGATTTGAGAGACTTCGAGTTGTAATGGGGGTGAAGTCTAGGGTGAAGTGTGGCTTCTAGTACTGTCCCCAGAAGTACACACAGAATGAGCCTGCGGGGAAGTCCCTGCGGGGCTCCTGGGGAAGAACTTGTAGGCATTTCAGAAATAAAAAATTGAGAAGAAAGATGGGACGGAAAGCAAAGGTTGGAAATGCACTGGAAAAATGGTTAAAATGGTTATTTTAATTCTCTAGCAGTATTATTAATGTTGCTGGTCAGATAGAGACATGTTATCTTAACAGGTTAAAATGTTATCTTAACCTGTTACAGATTTGTCAGTCAGTTCAGTTGTTCAGTCATGTCTGACTCTGCAACCCCATGGATTGTAGCACACCAGGCTTCCCTGTGCATCACCAGTTCGCAGAGCTTGATTAAACTCATGTCCATCGAGTCAGTGATGCCATCCAACCATCTCATCCTCTGTCATCCCCTTCTCCTGCCTTCAATCTTTCCCAGCATTGGGGTCTTTTCCAGTGAGTCAGCTCTTCACATCAGGTGGCCAGAGTATTGGAGCCTCAGCTTCAGCATCAGTCCTTCCGGTGAATATTCAGGATTGATTTCCTTTAGGATTGAGTGGTTTGATCTCCTTGCAGTCCGAGGGACTCTTGAGTCTTCTCCAATACCACAGTTCAAAAGCATCAGTTCTTCAGTGCTAAGCTTTCTTTATGGTCCAACTCTCACATCCATACATGACTATTGGAAAAACCATAGTTTTGACTAGATGGACTATGCTGTCTAGGTTTGTCATAGCTTTTCTTTCAAGGAGCAAGCGTCTTTTAATTTTATGGCTGCAGTCACCATCTGCAATGATTTTGGAACCCAAGAAAATAAAGTCTGCCACTGTTTCCATTATTTCCCCAATTATTTGCCATAAAGTGATGGGACTGGATGCCATGATCCTAGTTTTTTGAGTTGAGTTTTAAGGCGAGTTTTTCACTCCTCTTTAACTTTCATCAAGAAGCTCTTCAGTTCCTCTTCGCTTTCTCCCATAAGGGTAGTGTCATCTGCATATCTGAGGTTATTGACGTTTCTCCCGGCAATCTTGATTCCAGCTTGTGCTTCATCCAGCCTGTCATTTTGCGTGATGTACTCTGCATGTAAGTTGAATAAGCAGGGTGACAGTATACAGCCTTGACATACATCTTTCCCAGTTTTGAACTAGTCCATTGTTCCATGTCCAGTTCTAACTGTTTGTTTCTGGACCTGCGTGCAGATTTCTCAGGAGGTAGGTAAAGTAGTCTGGTATTCCTATCTCTTTAAGAATTTTCCACAGTTTGTCATGCAGTCAGAAGCTTTGGCGTAGTCAATAAAGCAGAAGTAGATGTTTTCCTGGAACTCTCTTGCTTTTTCCATGATCCAGCAGGTCAGTTTGATCTCTGGCAATTTGATCTCTGGTTCTTCTCCCTTTTCTAAATCCAGCTTGAACATCTGGAAGTTCTCGGTTAACATACTGTTGAAGACTCGCTTGGAGAATTGTGAGCATTACTTTGCTAGCGTGTGAGATGAGTGTAGTTGTGTGGTAGTTTGAACATTCTTTGGCATTGACTTTCTTTGGGATTGGAATGAAAACTGAACTTTTCCAGTCCTGTGGCCACTGCTGAGTTTTCCAAATTTGCTGGCATGCTGAGTGCAGCACTTTAACAGCATCATCTTTTAGGACTTGAAATAGCTCAGCTAGAAATCATCTAGCCTTGTTAGTAATGATGCTGCCTAAGGCCCACTTGACTTCAGACTCCAGGATTTCTGGCTCTAGATGAGTGATCACACCGTCTTGGTTATCTGGGTCATTAAGATTTGTTTTGTACAGTTCTTCTGTGTCTTCTTGCCACCTTTTCTTAATATTTTCTGCTTCTGTTAGGTCCATACAATTTCTGTCCTTTATTGTGCCCATCTTGCATGAAATGTTCCCTTGGTATCTGCTTTTCTTGAAGAGATCTCTAGTCTTTCCCATTCTATTGTTTTCCTCTATTTCTATGCATTGATCACTCAGCAAGGCTTTCTTATCTCTCCTTGCTTTTTGGAACTTTGTATTCAGATGGGTATAGCTTTTCTTTTCTCCTTTGCCTTTAGCTTCTCTTCTTTTCTCAGCTATTTTTAAGGCCTCCTCAGACAACCATTTTGCCTCTTTGCATTTCTTTTTCTTGGGGTCTTGATCACTGCCTCCTTAGAGTGTCACGAACCTCTGTCCACAATTCTTCAGGCACTCTATCAGATCTAATCCCTTGAATCTATTTGTCACTTCCACTGTATAATTATATGGGATTTGATTTAGGTCATACCTGAATGGTCTAGTGGTTTTCCCTGCTTTCTTCAGTTTAAGTCTGAATTTTGCAATAAGGAGTTTGTGATCTGAGCCACAATCAGCTCCTGGTCTTGTGTTTGCTGACTGTATAGGGCTTCTCCATCTTCGACTGCAAAGAGTATAATCAGTCTGATTTTGATACTGACCATCTGGTGGTGTCCATGTGTAGAGTCATCTCTTGTGTTGTTGGAAGAAAGTGGAAGTCACTCAGTCGTGTCCAACTCTTTGTGACCCCATGGACTGTATAGTCCATGGTATTTTCCAGGCCAGAATGCTGAAATAGTTTGCCATTCCTTTCTCCAGTGGACCACGTTTTGTCAGAACTCTCCATCATGACCCATTACAGATTTGTAGGTATTTATATTAAATGTTTGTTTTCTGCAAGGCATTGTAATGCTTCTAATTTACATACATTCTGTAGGACTCATGTGTCAATGTCTAAAAATATTCTCCTCCTTTTTTTCTCTTAGAGATAACATACCATTTATGCAAGAGCATCCTGAGTTAGAAGAAATCTTCAGAATCCTTAAGTGTACAGCCAAAGTAGAGAACTACTGATCGGAACGATTTTAGAGCTCTGCCTGTAGTATATTGAAGCTTCCTTGCCTGCGTAGTTTCTCCTTCCCCTCTGATGTGTGGTTGACTTGTGTATCTTCTGTTATGTTGTGCCAGGGCGCAGTTGCGCCCCTGGCACCTGCCAGAGTGTGTCAGCTCTGCAGCCATGATAAATGATCCCATGTTGCTATGCTTTTCAACTGTGTCTTCCTTATTTTTGCACCTGTGCTGTCAGTTATTTGCTGTTGCATACTCTACAGGTAGCACCCTCTGCTGCTCCTTTTACACTTTTATTCAGCTGCCTCAAACCATATGTGATTTGGGAGACAAGCTGATAAAGTCCTTCAAGTGTGTGCCCGTAATAAGAGATGGTAGCTGGTGAACAGTGGTGCCAAGAACCCTTTCCCCAGGGCACACATACTCCGGAACAGCCACTTTGATCCTTTCTGTTTTTAGCTGTTGTGAGTAGCAGGGGTTGCCAGGAGCTTCTCCGATACATGAATTGTTATGATCGAGTTAAGAAGAACTGAACTTGTAGAAAGTAGAATAATAGAAATCCATTTTGCCATATGCAAGGGAAGTTACTGTTGTATATATTATATATTCTCCTCCCCGCCCCCGCCGACTTTTTTCCTTAAAAGCCTGAGTAAAGTAAAACAGTATTAACATTACAGGATGGAAGAAAACAGTTTTTGACTAATATTGAAATGTTCAGATGCCAAATACAGTCAAATGGAAATGATGACTGCTTGGATCCACAGAATCTTTCTTATCAATACAGCTGATGGCCAAACATCTAGAATGTAATAACACTGTATGCCTGTATACATTATTTCTCACTCCTGGAGTATAAAAATCAATTGTTGCTACTTAGTAATTTCCCAAGAGTAAATTATGAAAAAAATTAAATCTGAATCTCAAGGGATAATTACTCATTCCTCTTGGGAAATACTCAAACAGAAAGGCGTTTGGGGTAGGTGAAGCTATAACATTAGCTCCTAGCATAGCTCTTCCTCAAGCCTATGCAGTTAGTCTTGCATTAATAGTTTTGGTTATCTGGGGGATAATGTCAGACAGCTCTACTTGTATTGGGCATGTCTCTGCCAGTCTTCCTAGCGCTTACACAACAGAAGTTCTCCTGAGGCCCTCTGTAATCTTGTCATACAGCATCAGAGCATGTTACAGATCGACTTTAAAATTTTTAAATAAAATTAGGAAGGAGGGAGGGTAATAAAATAATATTTGCACATGGGTAAAATAAATCAGATATTACTGAAAGCTTTTATGGTGAAGAATAGCAGCCCTTTGGTTTCTTCCCCACCCCCAACTTCCTAAAGGCATCTACTGTTTTTAGCTATTTGTTCTGATGTTTACCTAAATAGTTATGAATAATATACTGCTAATTCTTATCAATATTGGACATTATTCGCTTTCTTTAAGAAAAAGGATGAGGCAAAAACCAGATCCATTTGCTCAGTTGCTATGGTCTGAATATTTGTGTCTCCTCAAAATTAATGAGTGTTGAAATTCTAATGCCCACTGTGATGGTATTAGGAGAGTGGGCTTTTGGCGGGTGATTGGGTCATGAGGACAGAACCCCCATGGATGAGATTAATACCCTTAGACAGTAGGCCTGAGAGAGCTCCACTGCCCTTCGCCACATGAGGACATGAAGTCCACAGTCTGAAAGAGGGCCCTCACTCGACCTTGGTGGCACCCTGATTTTGGACTTCCAGCCTCCTCCAGAACTGAGAGAAATAGCTTTCCGTTGTTCATAAGCCACCCAATCTGTGGTATTCGATACAGCAGCTCAAACAGACTAAGACACCAACTTTTTTTTTTTTTCCATTTAAAGCAAGCTTATATAATTACAATATATGAATACTACTCATTGCAATGACAAGTTCTATATATATTACATTATGTTCTCTTTCTGATTTAGCCTTTTTTCTAGGATTTTTATCTCTCCCTTTCTCATCTACTTAGGAAATTTGCTTTAAGTGCATCTCTAATAGTTCATAAATATCCCTTTATATCAACTATTCTTTGAATCTCTTTTTCCAGGAGAACACCCCTAGAGCCCTCTTCCCTCCTCCAGTCAGCTGGTTGCTCATCTTATCTGCTGCATGGCTGTAATCTGTGGACTTCTATTCTACTCTTGGATGGAATTTATTAATTACTTCATCTCCCATATTTTTAGTGGCCTTCATCTTAAAATAGTTTCTCAAGAAAAGAATCTGTGGGAGTAATTTTTTCAGCCTGTAGCATGCTAGAAATGTTTTTATTCTGCTTTATATTTGGTATGTAATGTGGACATTATAGACTGAAAATCATTTTTCCTTAGAATTTTGAATGCATTGTTAACCTTTTCCCCCTAATTTTCCAGAATTGCTATTGAGAATTTGACATTCTGATGGTCATTCTCTTATGTGTGTCCTGTTCCCACCCTGCACCCAGGATTTTTCTCTAGTGAACCTTTAAAAACTCATCATGTTTGGATATTCTGTGGACCCTTTCAAAGTGGGATTTGGGTGCATTGGCTTCCAAACAAGACTTAATGTAATTTTTTGACTAATTATGCCTGGGGTCTTGTATATTTTAGTTCAAGGAAATGATTTGTGTTATTTCTTTATTAAGCATCACCCTGTCTTTTTGAAATGCCAGTTATTCAGATTTAGGATATCCTCGATAGACCTTTAAAGTTTCTTTTCTGTCTTTTTTTCTGATACTTTTGGAGGGTTCTCTTCCACTTTGCCTTTCAGTTCTTCTATTGACTCTGTTAATACTCTTTTTAAAAAATGTTCACTGTTTAATTGGACTGCACCGGGTCTTCTTTGTGGCACCCAAGCTCTAGAGTGCACAGGCTTAATAGTTACAGCATTTGGGCTCTCCAGTTGTGACACAGGTTTAGTTGCCCCTCAGCATGTGGGGTCTTAGTTTCCCAACCAGGGATCTTTACAAGGTGGATTCTTATCCACTAGACCACCAGGAAAGTCCCTGGCCATCATATTCTTAATTTGCTAATGCTTTTATTCTGATTATTTTTCTTTATTAAAAAAAATTTGATTCCTGTTTTATGAATTCATTATCATCTTACATCTGTTTGAAAGCACTAATTAAAAATTTGTTGAAATTTTCCTTTCTCCCCTGAATTACCTACTTTCCCTCTATTTTGTGTTCTATTTTATTGGTTTCTGTCTTCATATTTGCAAACTTTCTTCTGACAGTTTTTTTTTTTCATATTAAATCTGAAAAGCCAATTGGAAGCTTTGTGCCTGGGCAGGATCTGTTGATAGGTGGCCTTTATTTTAGATCAAGTAGAGAATCAGCCCTTGTTTAAGAGGGTATTTGTTTTAGAAGTCTGTTATCTGGAGAAGAAACTTCTCTCCAGGTTGATTCACTGTTGCTGAGTGGATGTAACCAACTTTTTCTTATCCAGTAGCTGCATAGTAGTCTCCGCATATTTGACTCCTGTGAATTCAACCTTACTTATGCTAAATAGGCAGCATTATTTACATATTATCAGGCAGCAGGGAGCAACTCCAGTTCTGAGTAAGACTTCACCCGGCCACTCATACTGATACAGTGATAAAACTTGGACAAAAAGCACTGAGCAGCTACTTGAGAACTCTGAAAAGTAAACAGCAGACAGAGCGGGAAAGAAGACCATGGTTCACAGTACAACCAAACCAGTGGTGAGTTTACATTTTACCCCTCTGTTATTCCTCAGCCTGGACTCAGTACAGCCTAACCTGGAAGTGGAAATGGGCACTAGGGCACAAAAAGAGCACCAGGAGAAGCCCTCCAGTTTTAACTCAAAGGGACAGAGAATGGAGTATCTGTGATAGAATGTGAAGGTCTCTTTTTGTTTTTCTTCATTCCATTGGATACCAGGTTCTGAACACCCATGATGGTGCCAGTAGCCTGCAGAAGCCAAAATTCTGAGGGAGGAGAACCTTCCCCTCTGATTGGTAGGGCTGTCATCCTGAGAGGATAGGGCCAGTCTTGTTGCTTTCTCTCCCTCTCTGTCCTTTGGCTGGACCCAGGCATGGTTGCAGAAGTGCAACAAAATGGGATAACCAAAGCCCTAGCTTTCTGACTGGAAGATTGAAAAGAGGAGCCCAAGGAACCAGAAAGCACTAGAAAGATGGCAGAGAGGGAGGAGCTCAGAAAAAGGACTACCTAATAGTTGTTTATGATCTCCCAGGCTCATCCCCAAGCTGCACACATGCATGGATCTACTCCTTGTCAGCACAGCACAGCAAAGACTTCCGAATACTGAACTAATAGGAAAACCACCAGCCACGTCCCAGATTGGCCACTGGGTACCACACCTGTGGGACAGATCCACATAGCACTGCAAAGGCTTTAAAAAATGGACTGATATTGGAACCACAGCTCACAGAAGACTGGCTACCTCTTGCAGCCTGGATCTAACTAGACTGAATACCTGCTAGAACAGAAGTGCTGACTTTCATCACAGACTTATTTGAATGAGCTAGAACTCAGTATTGAAAATGGATACAATACAAAATTATTTGGTATATGAAGAACTACGAAAATGTCGGCTCTCATGAGAAAAGCGGAGAAGGCAGTCAGTGGCAACCCACTTCAGTACTCTTGCCTGGAAAATCCCATGGACGGAGGAGCCTGGAAGGCTGCAGTCCACGGGGTCTCAAAGAGTTGGAGATGACTGACTTGACTTTCACTTTTCACTTTCATGCATTGGAGAAGGAAATGGCAACCCACTCCAGTGTTCTTGCCTGGAGAATCCCAGGGACAAGGGAGCCTGGTGGGATGCCGTCTGTGGGGTCACACAGAGTTGGACACGACTGAAGTGACTTAGCAGCAGCAGCAGCGTGAGAAAAGACAGAGGACATCAGTGCCAAGACAACACAGGTGTTGAAATTATCTAACAAATAATTTAAAACATGTATTATAAAAATGCTTCAATAGGCTAATCACAAGTACTCTTAAAGCTATTAGAAAAATAGTTTCAGCAAAGAAGTAGAAGACATAAAGAAGAACCAAATGAAAAGGTTAGAACTGAAAGCTACAATAACCTAAATAGCACCTCTCTGGATGAACTTAGATTTTTTAAGTGGAGATGACAGAGGAGTTCAGTGAACTTTGTAATCTGAACAAGATGAGTTAGAGGACAAAGTGTGGTTCTAAAAAAAATATTTGGAGAAATAATAGCTGAACACTTCCCAAATTTGGCAGAAGATGTAAACATGATGATTCAAGAAGTTGTGAATGCAAGCATAATAAACTCAAAGAATTCCACACCGAGACATGTCATGACCACACTGCTGAAAACTAAGACATACTAAAAATCATAAAAGCATCGAGACAAAAAAGTTCAGGGACCAACTATAGTAAGTAAATGATCAGAAACCATGGAGGCCAGAGAAATAGCACATTATTATTTAAGTGGTGAAAGAAAAGGACCAAGAATTCTCTGTTCAGTGAAATTATTCTTTGAGAATGAAAGTAAAATAAAGCATGATAAAGTACTCTTGGCTGAGGAAAAAACTAAAGAGAAATCATTGCCAGTAGCCTGCTACAAAAGAATTGCTAAAGGAAGCTTTTCAGACAGAAATGATAACACTGTATCTGGTAAATATAATAGATTACTGTCTCCTCTTGAGTTCTTTGAGTTAGTGGTTGAAAGTGAAATTTATGACATTGTCTGATAGGATTTCAACTTTATACTTATGTAATTTATGAGATAGCTATAACTTACAAGAGAACAAGGAGGGTAGACCAAGGGTAAAGGAACTCATGTGATAAGTTCCTACAGGAGTTTAAGTTATGGAGGTGACAGAGTGATGGAATGGAGAAGTCAGTGCTGTTAAAAGAAGATTTTGATTACTTACATTTTCCAAGAAAAGAGAGCATGCCTCCCCCTTGCCAGGCGTTTCTGGTTGCTGCTGTTGTTCAGTCGCTAAGCCGTGTCTGACTCTTTGCAACTCCATGCAACTCCAGCACACCAAGCTTCCCTGTCCTTCACTATCTCGTGAACTTTGCTCAAACTCATATCCATTGAGTTGGTGATGCCATTAAACCATCTCATCCTCTGTCGTCACCTTCTCTTGCCTTCAGTCTTTCCCAGCATCAGGGTTTTTTCCCCCTATTGAGTAAGCTCTTCACATCAGGTGGCCAAAGTGTTGGAGCTTAAGCTTCAGCATTAGTCCTTCCAATGAATATTTGGGATTGATGGATTGATGGATCCTTTAGGATTGACTGGTTTGATCTCCTTGCACTCCAAGGGACTCTCAAGAGTCTTCTCCAACACCACAGTTCAAAAGCATCAGTTTGTTGGCACTCAGCTTTTATGGTCCAACTCTCATACATGGCTAGTGGAAAAACCGAAGCTTTGGCTATATGGACCTTAGTCAACAAAGTGATGTCTCTGCTTTTTAATACAGTGTCTAGGTTTGTCATAGCTTTTCTTCCAAGGAACAAGTATCTTTTAATTTCATTCCTGCAGTCACCATTCTCAGTGATTTTGGAGCCTAGGAAAATAAAATCCATCACTTTTTCCACTTTTTCCCCATCCATCTATTTGCCATGAAATGATGGGACCGTATGCCATGATCTTTGTTTTTATTTGAATGTTGAGTTTTAAGCCATCTTTTTCCACCCTCATAAGAGGCTCTTTAGTTCCTCTTCACTTTCTGCCTTTAGAGTGGTATCATTTATATCTGAGGTTGTTGATATTTCTCCTGACAATCTTGATTCCAGCTTGTGAGCAGTCCAGCCCAGCATCTCACATGACGTACTCTGCATATAAGTTAAATAAGCGGGGTGACAATATACAGGAGACAGAATCCCAGGTGCCACAGCGGTAAAAAACCTGCCTGCTAATGTAGGAGATGCAGGTTTGATCCCTGGGTCAAAAAGATCCTCTGGAGAAGAAAATGGCAACCCACTTCTGTATTCTTGCCTGGGAAGTCCCATGGACAGAGGAACCTGGCAGGCTGCAGCTCATGGAGCCGCAGAGTCAGGTACAGCTGCGCAGCTGAGCACACAGGCAGAAGCAGGAGTAAGGGAAAGACACAGCAGGGCAGGGTGCAGCAGTTTAGGGTTGGCTAGTCTGGATAACTCCCGTTAGCTTTGGGGCATAGGGGCTGTCTTTAGTTGTTCGGTACCTGGCCTTGGATTGTTACAAGGCTTGGTATGTGAATTGGATAAGGAAAATGGGCCTGTGTATGTGAAAGGGAAGCTCTAAGCAGGCTGACCACAACTCCAAGGAATCAACTAACCCTGGCTGGAGGTGGGGGAATCTCTCCCCATGTCTGAAAGGCCTCCCAAGATGTCAAAACATATAAAGATAAAGGAAATAAAAAACAAAATAGTATGGGTGGTAAGGCTTATACATTCTTCTTGAAATGGTAGAATACTGATTTTAAGTGGACTGTGAAAATTAAGTGTATATTGTAGTTGACATGACTATTATAAAAACTAAATAAAGAGATACAGTAAAAAGAATGCAATAAATTAAATTGTAGTACTAAAAAATGTTTGTGTAAGGCACAAGAAGTCCATAGAGGGGAAAAGGAATTAAAAATAGAGAACAAGCTGAAAACAAACTAATGGTAGGCTTAAATCCAAACTTACCAATAATTTCATTAAAATTAAATAGTCTAAACACACCAATTTAAAAAGAGATTATCAGAATGGATTTTTAAAACAACCAAATTATGTGGTGTGTTGAAGAAACTTGTTTCATTAATATAGGTGAGTTAAAATTAAAAGGAAGGGAAAATATACTGTGTAAACATTAGTCAAAAGAAAGCTGGAGTGGCAATACGCAGATAAAATATTCAGGCAAAATACCCTTCAAAGTGAAGAGTCAGTTCACTGAGAATACATAGCAGTGCTAAATGTGTATATTCCTAATAATATAACTGTAAAATAAAGATGAAAAACTGGTAGAACTGAAAGGAGAAATGGACATATTCACAGTTACAGTTGGATGTTTCAACATGTTTCTCTTAACAAATGATAAAACCATTAGACAGAAAGTCAGCAAGAATATAGGAGAACTCAACACCATTAACCAACAAGGTTCTAATCAGTGTTTATAGAACCTGCCCAGCAATAGCACAGTACACGGTTTTTTCAAGGCCTGTAGAATGTATATCAAGATAGACCTAACCTGGGCATAAAACAACTAACAAATTTGAAAGAACCAAATCATATGGAATATGTTCTCTGATCACAAAGGAATCAAACTAGAATAACAGAAAGATAATAAAATATCCAGATACTTAGAAACTCAATAACAGACCTGTAAATATTGGATAATTTGAAGAGAAATTTTAAAATACATAGAGCTGAAGAGAAAATGAAAATAATATATATCAGAATTTGTGAGATGTAGCTAAAGTGAAAGTTGGTCAGTCATGTCCCACGCTTTGTGACCCCATGGATTGTAGCCTGCCAGGTTCCTCTGTCCATGGAATTCTCCAGTCCAGATTACTAGAGTGGGTAGCCGTTCCCTTCTCCAGAGGATCTTCCCAACCCAGGGATTGAACCCAGGTCTCCTGCATTGCAGGCAGATTCTGTACCTTCTGAGCCACCAGGGAAGCCCAAAGGAAAAGTCTGTTTCCACCCAGTTTCAAACCGGGGACCTTTCATGTGAGGCAAACGTGATAACCACTACACTATGGAAACAAGGTCTGTGTAGCTGAAGCAGTGATGAAAGAAATATAATACATAATTAGAAAAGAACAACAGTCTCAAATCCATAATCTTAACTTTCACCTATCTTTTTCACTGGAAAAAGATGAGTAGAATAAACCCAAAGTAAGCAAACGGAATGAAATAAAGAGTGGAGGTCAATGAAGTTGAAAATAATAGATAAACTTGATTAACAAGCTTGTTCTTGGGGAAAAAAATCAATGAAACTGACAGACTTCAGTAATACTGAAGAAGATATAAATTACTAATACCAGAATATCAGCTACAGTCCCTGCAAACATCAGAGATAAGGAAATCCTATAACTTTACACACATAAATTTGACAACTTAGATGAAATCAGCCAATTCCTAAAAAAGTGTAAACTACCATAATTTCAGTTCAGTTCAGTTGCTCAGTCGTGTCCGACTCTTTGCGACCCCATGAATCGCAGCACGCCAGACCTCCCTGTCCATCACCAACTCCCGGAGTTCACTCAGACTCACGTCCATCGAGTCAGTGATGCCATCCAGCCATCTCATCCTCTGTTCTCCCCTTCTCCTCCTGCCCCCAATCCCTCCCAGCATCAGGGTCCTTCGCAGTGAGTCAACTCTTTGCATGAGGTGGCCAAAGTACTGGATTTTCAGCTTTAGCATCATTCCTTCCAAAAAACACTCAGGGCTGATCTCCTTCAGAATGGATTGGTTGGATCTCCTTGCAGTCCAAGGGACTTTCAAGAGTCTTCTCCAACACCACAGTTCAAAAGCGTCAATTCTTCGGCGCTCAGCCTTCTTCACAGTCTTAACTCTCACATCCATCCATACATGACCATAACTTACCCAATATGAAATAGATCATTTGAATAGACTTAAAGTTATTAGGGAAATTGAATTAATAATATAAAAATTCTCATAAAAGAAATTACTGGTCTCAAGTTGTGGCAGAGAAATCTGCAAGGTGTTTTTAAGAGTTAACATCAACTCTATGCAATCTCGTGCAGAAAATACAAGGGGAGTGAAGGCTCCTATATTCATTTGCAATCTGTGTTTTCTCAATGCCCAAACCAGACAAAGGTGGTACAAAATAATAGCAAGTAGAATCCATCAATCTACAAAAGAATTATACATCAGTGACCCAGTGGTGATTATCCCACAATGCAAGGCTGGTTCAATATTGAAAAATCAGTCAATGCAGTCTATCATGCTAACAGGCTGAAAAGGTAAATCAGGACATGATTACATCGGTGCATTTAGTAAAGCATTTAACAAGTTTCAACACTTGAGTTTCATGTTCATACTCATAGCCAAGTAGGAATATAGGATACCGTTATATTTACTACCGTGGGCAAGAATCCCTTAGGAGAAATGGAGTCGCCCACATAGTCAACAAGAGAGTCCAAAATGCAATACTTGGGTGCAAATCTCAAAAGTGACAGAATAATCTCGGCTCATTTCCAAGGCAAACCATTCATCACAGTAATCCAAGTCTATTCCCCAAGCACTAATGCCGAGGAAGCTGAAGTTGACTAGTTCTATAAATACCTATAAGACCTCCTAGAACTAACACTAAAAAAAGATGTCCTTTTCATATCATAGGGAATTGGAATGCAAAAATAGGACGTCAAGAGATACCAGGCCTTGGAGTACAAAATGCAGCAGGGCAAAAGCTAACAGAGTTTTGTCAAGAGAACACATTGGTTGTAGCAAAAACCCTTTCCCAGCAACACAGGAGATCCCTTTAGAGATGACTTTACCATCACCAAGTAGTCAGTATTGAAATCAGATTGATTATGTTCTTTGTAGCTGAAAATGAAAAAGTTCTATACAGTCAGCTAAAACAAGACATGGAGCTGACTGTGGCTCAGCTCATCAGCTCCTTACTGCAAAATTCAGGCTTAGATTGAAGGAAGTGGAGAAAGCTACTAGGCCATTCAGCCTAAAACAAATCCTTTATGATTATACAGTAGTTGTTGTTCAGTTGCTAACTGGTGTCTGACTTTTTGCAACCCCATGAACTGCAGCACACCAGGCTTCCCTGTCCTTCACTGTCTCCCTGAGTTTGCTCAAACTCATATCCATTGAGTTGGTGATGCCATCCAACCATTTCATCTTCTGTCACTCCCTTCTCCTCTTGCACTCAGTCTTTCCCAGAATCAGGGTCTTTTCCAGTGAGTCATCTCTTCGCATCAAGTGTCCAAAGTGTTGGGGCTTCAGCATCAGTCTTTCCTGTGAATATTCAGGGTTGATTTTCTTTGGGATTGACTGATTTGGTCTCCTTGCTGTCCAAGGGACTGTCAAGAGTATTCTCCAGCACCACAATTCAAAAGCATCAGTTCTTTGGCTTTCAACCTTCGTTACAGTCCAGCTCTCAAATCTGTACATGACTACTGGAAAAACCATAGCTTTGACTACACAGATCTTTGTTGGCAGAGTGATGTCTCTGCTTTCTAATACACTATCTAAGTTTGTCAAGAGAAGTTGGTCAGTCGTGTTCGACTGTTTGCAATCCCATGGACTGTAATTTACCAGGCTCCTCCACCCATGGAATTTTCCAGGCAAGAGTAGTGGAGTGGCTTGCCATTTCCTTCTCCAGGGGAACTTCTCAACCTGGGGATTGAACCTGGGTCTCCCACATGGCAGGCAGATGCTTCCACTGAGCCACCAGGGAAGCCACTAGGTTTGTCATAGCTTTTCTTCCAAGGAACAAGCGTCTTTTAATTTTGTGGCCACAGTCACTGTCTGCAGTGATTTTGGAGCCCAAGAAAATGAAAGCTGTCACTGTTTTCTCTTTTCCCCAATCTGTTTGCCATGAGGTGATGGGACTAGATGACATGACCTAGTTTTTTGAATGTTGGGTTTTAAGCCAGCTTTTGCACACTCATCTTTTACCTTCATCAAGAGGCTCTTTAGTTCCTCCTCACTTTCTGCCATTAATGTGGTATCTCTGTATCTGAGGTTGTTGATCTTTGTCCCAGCAATCTTGATTCCAGTTTGTGCTTCATTCAGTACTGCATTTCTCATGATGTATCTACATAGAAGTTAAGTAAGGAGGGTGACAATACACAGTCTTGATGTACTCCTCTCGATTTTGAATGAATTCATTGTTCCATGTCCAGTTCTAACTGTTGCTTTTTGACCTCATACAGGTTTCTCAGGAGGCAAGTAAGGTGGTTTGGTATTCCCATCTCTTTCAGAATTTTCCAGTTTGTTGCAATCCACAGAGTCACAGACTCTGTAGCATAGTCAGTGAAGCGAAAGTAGATTTTGTTTTGAATTTCCTTGCTTTTTCTATGATCCAGTGGATATTGGGAGTTTGATCTGTTTACCCTGCCTTTTCTAAATCCAACTTGTACATCTGGAAGTTCTTGGTTCATGTATCGTTGAAGCCTGGCTTGAGGGATTTTGAGCATTACCTTTCTAGCATGTGAAATGAGCACAGTTGTGCGGTAGTTTGAACAATCTTTGGCATTGCCCTTCTTTGGGATTTGAGTGAAAGCTGACCTTTCCCAGTCCTGTGGCCACTGTGGAGTTTCCCAAATTTTTTGATATGTTGAGTGCAGCACATTAACAGCATCATCTATTAGGATTGGAAATAGCTCAGCTGAAATCCCATCATCTCCATGAGCTTTGCTTATAGTGAGGCTTCCTAAGGCCCACTTGACTTCACATTCCATGATGTCTGGCTCTAGGTGAGTGATCACACCATTGTGGTTATCTGGTTCTTTAAGACCTTTTTTGTACAGTTTCTTCTGTGTATTCTTGCCACCTTTTTCTTAATGTCTTTTGCTTCTCTCAGGTCCTTGCTGTATTTCTGTCCTTTATTGTGCTGATCTTTGCATGAACTGTTTCCTGGGTATCTCCAGTTTTCTTGAAGAGATCTCTAGTCTTTCCCATTCTGTTGTTTCCCTCTATTGCTTTGCTTTGTTCATGAAAGTCTTTTTTATCTCTTTGCTATTCTCTGGAACTCTGCATTCAATTGGGTATATCTTTCCTTTTATCCTTTGCCTTTTACTTTTCTTCTTTCCTCAACTATTTGTAAGGCCTCCTTAGAAAACCACTTGACCTTCTTGCATTTCTTTTCCTTGGGGATGCTTTTAGTCACCACCTCCTGTACAGTGGTACAAACCTCCATCCATAATTCTTCAGCACTCTGTCTACCAGATCTAGTCCCTTGAATCTATTTGTTACCTCCACCGAATAATCATAAGGGATTTGATTTAGGCCATACCTGAATGGCCTAGTGGTTTTCCCTACTTCTTCAATTTGAGCCTAAATTTTGCAATAGGGAGCTGATAATCTGAGCCACAGTCAACTCCAGGTCTTGTTTTTGCTGACTGTATAGAGCTTCTTCATCTTTGGCTGCAAAGAATATAATCAGTCTGATTTTAGTATTGATCATCTGGTGATGTACATATGTAGAGTCATCTCTTGTGTTATTGGAAGAGGGTGTTTGCTATGACCAGTGCGTTCTGTTGGCAAAACTGTTAGCCTTGGCCCTGCTTCATTTTGTAACTCCAAGGCCAAATTTGCCTGTTATTCCAGGTATCTCTTGACTTCCTACTTTTGTATTCCAGTCCTCCATGATGAAAAGGACATCTTTTTTTTATTATTTTTTTTTTTTTGGTGTTAGATCTAGGAGGTCTTGTAGATCTCAGGGAATTGTTCAACTTCAGCTTCTTTGCCATTACTGGTTGGGGGATAGACTAGGATTACTGTGGTGTTGAATGGTTTGCATTGGAAATGAACTGAGATCATTCGGTTGTTTTTGAGATTGCATCCAGGAACTGCATTTTGGACTCTTTTTTGTTGACTATAATGGCTAGTCCATTTCTTCTAAGTGATTCTTGTGCACAGTAGTAGATATAATAGTTATCTGAATTAAATTTGCTCATTCCCATCCATTTTAGTTCACTGATTGATAAAATGTTGATGTTCACTCTTGCCATATTCTGTTTGACCACTTCCAGTTTACCTTGATTCATGGACCTAACATTCCAGGTTCCTATGCAGTATTTTTTTTTTTACAACATCAAACTTTTACTTTCACCACCAAACACATCCACAACTGGGCATTGTCATCGCTTTGGCTCAGCCTCTTAATTGTTTTTGGAGCTGTTTCTTCACTCTTCCCCAGCAGCTTCATCCAGTAGCATATTGGACACCTACCAACCTGGGGAGTTCATCTTTCAGTGTCGTATCTTTTTGACTTTTCATAGTGTTCATAGGGTTTTAAGGCAAGAATACTGAAGTGGTTGCCATTCTCTTCTCCAGTCGACCACGTTTTATCAGCAGGGACGTGCCTTTTAGCTACTCCACGTAGCTAGATGGCATGCCTGGCACACTGGTTGTCCCACTGCCTTATTGAGTGTATAAACCTTCACTGGCTGTTCAGTGTTGGTCAGCATACCACCTAGGGGCCGAGGCAGAGGCCCTGCTGGAGTCACCGGGAAGGGATCTGGAGAAGGCTGGAGCTGATGTTGGAGGACGCCCAGGAGCAGAGGGCTCCCCGGCCCCACAACTGCTGCTGGCCGCCTCGGGCCATTCTGCTCCCCAGGAGCAGAGGGCACCTCTCCTCTTCACTGCCACCCACTGCTTTAGGACCAATCTGCTGCCCAGAGCAGATGGCACTCCAGATTATACAGTGGAGGTGATGAATAGATTCAAGGGATTAGGTCTGGTAAACAGAGTGCCTGAGAACTATGGACAGAGGTTCGTAGCATTATACAGGAGGTGATGACTAAAACTGTCCCCAAGAAAAAGAAGAGGTGGCAAGAATACACAGAAAAACTATACAAGAAAGGTCTTAATGACTGGGATAACCACAGTGGTGTGGTCAGTCAGATAGAGCCAGACCTTCTGGAGTGTTAAGTCAAGAGGGCCTTAGGAAGCATAATTACAAACAAAGCTAGTGGAGATAATGGAATTCCAGATGAGCTATTTCTAATCCGAAAAGATGATTCTGTTAAATTGCTGCACTCAACATGCCAGCAAATTTGGAAAACTCAGCAGTGGCCACAGGACTGGAAAAGGTCAGTTTTCATTCTAATCCCAAAGAAGGGCAATGCCAAAGAATGTTCTAACTATTGTAGAGTTGCGCTCACTCCACATGCTAGTAAGGTTATGCTCAAAATCCTTCAAGTTAGGCTTCAACAATACAGGAACCAGGAACTCCAAGATGTACAGGCTAGATTTATAAAAGGCAGAGGAATCAGAGATCAAAATTGCCAACATTCGCTGGATCATAGAGAAAGCAAGGGAATTGCAGAGAAACATCTACTTCTGCTTCATTGACTCCACTAAAGTTTTTGACTCTGTGGATCACAACAAATTGTGGGAAATTCTGAAAGAGATGGAATACCAGATCACCTTACCTGCCTCCTTAGAAACTTGATGCAGGTCAAGAAGCAACAGTTAGAACCCTACATGGAACAACTGACTGGTTCCAAATTGGGAAGGATGTACAACAGGCTGTAATTATTACCCTGCTTATTTAATTTCTATGCAGAGTATATCACATGACATGCTGGGCTGGATGAACCACAAGGTGGAATCACTGTTGCTGGGAGAAATATCAGCAACCTCGCGTATGCAGATGGTACTACTCTAATGGCAGAAAGTGAAGAGAAACTAAAGTGCCTCCTGGTGAGGGCAAAAGAGGAGAGTGAAAAAACTGGCTTAAAACTCAACATTCAGAAAAATAAGATGGTACCATCTGGTCCCATCACTTCATGGCAAATAGATGGGGTGAAAAGTGCAAATAGTGACAGATTTTACTTTCTTAGGCTCCAGAATCACTGTGGATGGTGACTACAGCCATGGAATTAAAGGGCATTTGCTCGTTGGAAGGAAAGCTATGACAAATGTAGACAGTGTTTTAAAAAGCAGGGACATCACTTTGCCAACACAGGTCCCTCTAGTCAAAGCTGTGGTTTTTCCAGTAGTCGTGTATGGAGCACCATAAAGAAGGCTGAGTACCGAAGAATTGATGCTTTTGAATTGTGGTGCTGGAGAAGACTCTTTAGAGCCTCTTGGACTGCAAGGAGATCAAACGAGTCAATCCTAAAGGAAATCAACCTTGAATTCTCACTGGAAGGTCTGATGCTGAAGCTCCAGTATTTTGGCCACCTGCTTCAAAGAGCTGACGTTGGAAAAGACCCTGATTATAGGAAAGATTGAAGGCAAAAGGAGAGGAGGACGGCAGAGAATGAAATGGTTAAATGGCATCACCAGCTCAATGGACATGAATTTATGCAAACTGGAAGATAGTGAAGGACAGGGAAGCCTGGTATGCTGCAGTCCATGGGATCAAAGAATGTCAGACACAACTTAGCAACTGAACAACAGTCCTTAATGTGATAAAGAATATATACAAAATCTAATTTAGTGGTGAAAGACTGCATGTTTTCTTTATAGATTGTGATCAAAAGAAGCATGCCACCTCTCATGACTGCTCTTTGGCACAGTGCTGAAAGTATAGCTGGGACAGTAAGGTAGGAAAGTAAAAGGCATATAGATGAGGAAAAAAATCTAAATGATGTGACTATCTAACTGGAATACCCCAGGGAATATAGAAAACTCGTGGAATTAGAAATTGGGTCAGCAGGGTCACCGGATATATGGTCAACATACAAGAGTCAGCTGTATTTCTGTTTATTAGCAGTGAACACATAGGAACCAAAATTAAAATGCAGTGCCTGTTCAGTTACTCAAAAACAGGAAAAACTTGGGTGTAAACCTCACGAAACATGTATAGGACTTGTATGCTCCAAACTATGAAACAGTGATGAAAGAAAGCAAAGATCTAGAGAAATGAAGAGCCAGCATGTTCATGCAAGAGTCTACAGACGTAATTTATCCTCAAATCAAAGTGCAAATTTAACATAATTGCTAAATAAGATTAAGTTAAAATTTGATACGGAAAGGCAAAGGAAGAAGAATAGCTGAAAATAATTTTTAAAAGAAGAAAAATGTGGGAGCAGTCACTACCCAGTTTCAAGACATTATATAATTACAGTAGTTGATACTGTGTGGTATTGGTGTGGTTTTGGTGAAGGGATAAATTCATAAGTTGATGGAACAGAATCGGGAACCCGGAAATAGCCCCACACAAGTATGGCCAGCTGATATTTGACAAACACACAAAAGCAACTTAAAAGATAGTCTTCTCAGGAAATGATGCTAGAGCAGCTAGATAACCACAACCAAAAACATGAACCTTGGCTTAAACCTTGCATTTGATACTAAAATTAACTCCAAATGGATTGTAGATTTAAACATAAAAGTTTCAGATGCTAACACACAAGAAGTCTTTGGGACCTAAGGCTTGGTAAAGGAAAAAACCAATAAACGGACTTCATTAATATGAAAAATGTTTCCTGTCACGAAAGATCCTGTTAAGAGGATGAAACAAGCTATAGGAGGAAAAAATGCCAGCCTCTTACTTCACAAAGTATTCATGTCTAGAATACATGAACTTTCAAAGTTCAATAGTAAAGTCTACACAGTCCATTTTTAGAAAGTGAACTAAAAGAAATGAGCAAACAGTTCACCCAAGAGGGACTATAGATGGTAAACAGAATATGCAGAATGTTCAACATTACTTGCTGTTAGGGAAATGGCAAAGACCATGATGAGATACACTGCACTCTTGCTGGTTTGGTCTAGTTGCTAAGTTGTGTCCAGCTCTTTGGGACCCCATGGACTGTAGACTGCCAGGCTCCTCTGTCCACGGGATTCTCCAGGTGAGAATACTGGAGTGGGTCGCCATGCTCTCCTCAAGGGGATCTTCCCGATCCAGGGATTGAACCCGGGTCTCTGCATTGCAGGCATATTCTTTACTAACTGAAGTACGTGGGAAAAACTCTTACTAGAATTTCTAAAATAAAAGCTAGTGGCAATACCAAATTCTGGGAAGGATGCAGAGAAAGTGGATCTTTTATACATTGCTAATAGGAACATAAAACGGTTTAGTTGTTCTGGAACATACTTTGGCAGTTCCTTGTAAAACTAAACATGTACTTACCATAGCACCCAACAGTTGCACTCCTGGGCACTTATTCAGAGAAATGAAGATGTAGGTCCACATTAAAACCTGTACGTGATTGTTCAGAGCATCTTTATTTGGAATAGCCCCAAACAGGAGCAACCGAAATGTCCCTCAATAGACAGATGATTAGAAAACTAGTTAAGAGGACTTCCCTGGTGGTCCGTTAGGTAAGAATCCGCCTTGCGATGCAGGGGAGGTCCACAGAGCAGCTAAGCCCTGCATACGGCAACTAGAGAGTCCGTGTGCCACCTGAAGCAAAAGATCCTGCATGACACGATGATCCCGTGTCGTACAGCTGAGGCCCGACGCAACCAAATAAATAATCCATGTTGTAGAGTAGTACTCAGTGGTAACAAGAAATGAACTGGTGGTACATGCACCAACTTGGATAGATTTTAAAGAGTTACATTGAGTGAAAAAAGCCAGTCTCAAAACTCACGTGTGGTATAGTCTGTTTATATAACATTCTCAGAATCACAGATTAGTGGTTGCCAAGGGTAGGGATAGTAGATGAAAGTGCAGTAAAGTGTGATTATAAAAGGATAACATGAAGGAAATCTTTGTAGTGATAATTCTGTATCTTGATTGAAGTGGTGTTTTCCTGAAATCTATACTTGTGAATTAAAAGACGCTTGCTCCTTGGAGGAAAAGCTGTGACAAACCTAGACAGTGTATGAAAAAGCAGAGACGGTACTTTGCTGACAAAGGTCCGTATAGTCAAAGCTATGGTTTTTCTGCTAGTCATGTACGGATATGAGAATTGGACCATAAAGAAGGCTGAGTGCCAAAGAATTGATGCTTTCAAACTGTGGTGTTGGAGAAGACTCTTGAGTGTCCCTTGGACTGCAAAGAGATCAAACCAGTCAATCCTAAAGGAAATCAATCTCAAATATTCATTGGAAGGACTGATGCTGAAGCTGAAGCTCCAATACTTTGGCCACCTGATGTGAAGAGCTGACTCAATAGGGGAAAAAACCCTGATGCTGGGAAAGATTGAAGGCAGGAGGAAAAGGTGACGACGGGATGAGATTGTTAAATGGCATCACTGACTCAATAGACATGAGTTTGAGCAAACTCTTGGAGATAGTGAAGGACAGGGAAGCCTGGCATGCTGCAGTCTGTGGGGTCGCAAAGAGTCAGACATGACTGAGTGACTGAACAGCAGTACTTGTGATAAAATGGCATAGAACTGTATGCCCTCACTGTATAAATGTAAATGTCCTGGTTTTGATTTTGTACTGCAATTATTAATATGTATTATGTAATGATTGGAGGAAATTGGGTAAAGAGTACACAGAACTTTTATGTACTATCTTTACAACTTCCTTTGCAATTTCAAAATAAAAAACTTCAGACCACAGTCTACATGCGGCATAAGTTCAAACAAGTGATAGTAAAATGTTGCCCATTTGGAAATCTTAAAAAGACGCTCACATTAGTATTTAACGCTGCTTGCACATCTAGGGAAAAAGGACAGTTGATAACTGTATTTTGTGTCTAACACAATTATCATGGTACAAAAGTCGGTTCATTTCACTCAGTTGTGTCCGACTCTTTGTGACCCCATGAACTGCAGGACGCCAGGCCTCCCTGTCCATGGCCAACTTGCAGAGTTTACGCAAACTCATGTCCATTGAGTTGGTGATGCCATCCAACCATTTCATCTTCTGTCGTCCCCTTCTCCTCCCACCTTCAGTCTTTCCCAGTATCAGGGTCTTTTCCAAGGAGTCAGCTCTTCACATCAGGTAGCCAAAGTATTGGAGCTTCAGCTTCAGCATCAGTCCTTCCAATGAACACCCAGGACTGATCTCCTTTAGGATGGACTGGTTGGATCTCCTTGCAGTCCAAGGGACTCTTGAAGAATCTTCTCCAACACCACAGTTCAAAAGCATCAATTCTTCAGCACTCAGCTTTCTTTATAGTCCAGCTCTCACAAAAGTAGCTCTAATAAATTGTTCTTTTTTTTCTTTTAAGGCTCCTCTGTCCAGCATCAGTTATTTTTATTCTTTACTAACAAGCCCACAAATATTCCAGGTTTATCCAAAGGAGCCTAAGGAAGTAAAGAACTCATGACTGAACATTATACTACTTGGGTCGAGCTTTTCCCCTTGTTGTTTTCCTTGAATTCCTTATGTTTCATCTCCTCATCAGGAATTTTGTATTCTAATTGTGTAAACATGGACTATGTATACATTTGTATATAAATTATAGTAGAAGTTATGTGGCCATTGTAATACGTATACTACACAGTAGGTGCAGGTTTGTAAAGCCTCATAACTACATAGGTTGAACTTTTAAATAGCATCATTTTGGATAACACCATTCCAATTTTAGTTTAAAGTTTAGATTGGGTATCCCCAGGCTGTCTGTCCAGAAATCTTTCACTGATAATTTAAAGTAACAGTGTTTCTATTATTTGGAAAGCACTTATGACACACCCTGTTGTTAGAACTTTACATTCATTATTTAGTTGAATTTCTTCACAGCACCTCTGAAATGGCACTAGCCTCTCTCTCTCTCTCTCTCTCCCCTCCTCCCTCTCCCTCTCCCTCTCGTAACTTGAGCAAGGTCGCCACTTGTACGGCTGCAATTTGAGCCTGGGAACTGACTCCAGTGCCCAAGTTACTAAGAACTATGTTCCACTGTGGGTCTGAGGGCTCACATGTTTACTTGATTTACACTTCTCTCTCCAGTGGCAACCAAATTGCTCAAGAACCTAGTTCCCTTTCTTACCTGGTACAGGCCTCTTTCAGTACCAGATTTCACTAGAAACTATAGCTTTATATCTGAGAATGGTGGTACTATTCAGCATTCTCTGGTTCTTTATATTTAGACCTACATTTCAGTAGTCTGGTCATTCTTAGAAAACAAACATAAAATTACATAGGGTATATACATTGTTCCAGCCAGCTAGACAAATTTTTGTTGTTAAACTGATCTTGTTTTAAATGTCTTCAAAAATCAGTCTGTTTCATCTGGAAACAATAGTCACAAAGAAAAAGCCAAGGTTTGTTTTAGAGTAAATCCTTTGATTTAACGCCTCTCTGATTTATGTCATAGTAGTAATAAATGACAACTAGTAGCAAGCAAAGATATTTATTCTTTATAGGCATAAATAAATCCAGTCTTGGTCATTATCACCTGTGCAGCTGGGCAAACTCCTAAAGATTGCATTGTAAGATACACTATTGAAAATGTTACAAATACCTGGCTTTTATGCTTAGATGCAGAGTTTTCAGTTACTCTGAAAACAATTAAAACAGCTTATATCTTTTGTTTTAAAAACATGGTATTTTTTTCAAAGATATTAGCAGGCTTTTGACTTTTGTAAGTTTTGGTATTTGTATTTCGTATGTAACATAATATGTGCTATAAAGTGCTTTTATAAATTGATCTAATTTCTTATCTTTTCTTTACAGGAATATATTAAAGGAATCTGTGAACCTGAACTAGAAGAAAGAGAATGTTACCCCAAGGCCATGCACTGCATTTTTGTTGGGGCACAGAGCCTATTTCTGAAGAGCTTGATTCAGGACACCTGTGCCGATCTCTGCATTCTCGACATCGGTCTCCTTGGCATCAGAGGAAGTGCCGAAGCTGTGGTCATGGCTCGGAGTCACATTCAGCAGTTTGTAAAGCTCTTTGAGAATAATGAGAACCTACCCAACAGCCAGAAAGAATCAGAGGTTAAAAGGGAATTTAAACAATTTGTTGAAGCTCGTGCAGACAGTTACACAATGGATTTGTTAATTTTACCCACTTCCTTGAAAAAAGAACTCTTGGCACTCACCCAGGGTGAGGAGAATCTGTTTGAAACAGGAGATGATGATGTTCTTGAAATTAGAGATTCTACACAAGGAGAGTTTACACAGAATGCTGCCACAGGGCTGACTATTTCCAGAGATGAAATTGTTTTGCAGGAAGATGCAAGAAATAAAGCGGGGACTCCTGTTTCTGAGCTTACAAAACAAATGGACACAGTCTTTTCTAGTTCACAAGATGTACTTTTTGTTCCAATAAATGGTGTAACCCCAGATGAAGAGGCACTTTCCAAAGACAGAGTTTGTCACAAGAGGAGGTTTTCTGATTCTGAAGAAAGGCATACCAAGAAACAGTTTTCTTTGGAAAATGTTGAAGAGGGAGAGCTTCTACATGATGGTAAGACATTAGCAGGAAGTGTAATCACTGATATCTCTGATTCTTCTACTGAGGCCGAAAATTTAAGTCCAGACGTAAAAGACACTACTGAGGAAATGGAGTACAACATTCTTGTGAACTTTTTTAAAACCATGGGCTATTCCCAAGAAATTGTTGAAAAGGTCATTAGGGAGTATGGGCCATCTACTGAACCATTATTACTCTTGGAGGAAATTGAAAAAGAAAATAAGAGATTCCAAGGAGACAGAGAATTTTCACCTGGTACTGTGTATCCAGAGACCAACAGAACCAAAAATAAAGGTGTTTGTAGCAGCATAAATGAGCTCACAGCAGACTCCACTCCAAAGAGCACACAGACTCACACACAGCAAAATATGGTGGGAAATGTTTCTCAGTTACCATCCAGAGTTGAATCAAAACCATGTACCTCAAATTGCAAACCTGATACTTTCAGAACAGTGCCAACAGAACCGAAACAAGAAATCTGGAGTTCAAATCAGAACTACATTTGTAACATAGACCTTGAGACCGATGGCCTTTTACCCTCTGTTGTCCCTTCAAGTCCCAAAGAAGTTGTCAGTTTTGTTTCAAGAGGAGCTTCGAGTCACCAGCCCAGAATTCCGGTTTTTCCTGAAAATGGTTTGCAGCAGCAAGCGGAACCTTTGCTTCCAAATAGTGTGAAGTCTGCCTGTGAAAACCGCTCGAGGTGTTGTAGCTCTCCTCAGTCTAAGCCCGGCTGTCCACCCCTTTCTCCACCGATGCCACTCTCCCAGCTGTTACCTTCAGTTACTGATGCTAGGTTGGCGGGACCTTCTGAGCATATTGATTGCTCGGTTACGGGGGTTCAAAGATTTCGAGATACTCTGAAAGTGCCCTACAAGCTGGAATTAAAAAATGAACCAGGGAGGACGGATTTGAAGCACATTGTTATAGATGGAAGCAATGTTGCGATCACGTAAGTCCACTCTCTTCAAATTATAGCTTTCAATAGGGCTCTTAGCCATGTCTCAGAATTGCAGTGTTTATAGGAACTATCCTGTGTGTAGTTGACCCCATTCTCTGGCATTGTAGACTCTTCTTTCGCTCTGCTAAACCTATATTTCTGAGGACAGGGAATGATAGAAAATTTGGCTTTTCACATTGCATTTCCCAGTGATAAGCAGTGTAGAGACCTAAATCCTCGAGTTCTTAATGCTGGCTTAACACCACTGGGTTCTGAATACAAGGATGAAGCTTAAAACAAAAACGAGATTTCTTTTTCTATTTCTCTACAACATGCCAGGTCTTTACCCAAGAATGTGCAGTGATAATAGACGTGATGTATTTCTGTTATACTTTTGTTGATAAGAGTGACAGCAGTTTCCTTTCAAAGGAATTCTTCAGTTTGAGTTTCTTTATGGGCCTCTGCTCTTACTGAATGTTTGTATAGTAAAAGAAGTTAAATGATCGTTTCTATTTAACCTGTCTGAGCGACTTCACTTTCACTTTTCACTGTCATGCATTGGAGAGGGAAATGGCAACCCACTCCAGTGTTCTTGCCTGGAGAATCCCAGGGATGGCGGAGCCTGGTAGGCTGCCGTCTATGAGGTCGCATAGAGTTGGACACGACTGAAGTGACTTAGCAGCAGCAGAACTCTTTAAGGGGCAGTTTGATATAAGGAGAGTGTAGGGGTCAGAGTCGGAGTCTCCGCCCACTGGGAACCAGCTGTTTGACCTCAGACGGGTTTCAGCCTGCTTGGTTTCACTTGATACAACCTTTTGCCCTGAGCTAAAGGACATCTTTATCATGCTATTTCAACAACTGCTAGGTAATATCTCTCTCTGGTTTTCAAAACCAGTCACTCTACTGATTTTGAAGATGTCCTTAGTTCAGTTCAGTCGCTCAGTTGTGTCCGACTCTTTGTGACCCCACGAACCGCAGCACACCAGGCCTCCCTGTCCATCACCAACTCCCGGAGTTTACTCAAGCTCATGTCCATTGAGTTGATGATGCCATCCAGCCATCTCAACCTCTGTCGTCCCCTTCTCCTCCTGCCTTCAATCTCTCCCAGCATCAGGGTCTTTTCAAATGAGTCAGCTCTTCACATCAGGTGGCCAAAGTATTGGAGTTTCAGCTTCAACATCAGTCCTTCCAGTGAACACCCAGGACTGATCTCCTTTAGGATGGACTGGTTAGATCTCCTTGCAGTCCAAGGGATTAGCATTTTAAGTAGTTGTAATTCAAGAAAAAGGGCATCTGGACATGGAATGAAGGAGAAGTTGAAATACAGTTGGTCCTCTAATGTTGTGGGGTTGGGGGCCGTCGATCCTCTGCATGGTCAGAATTAACTTTATTGTCAGCCCTCCATAAAGCTGTTCTGTATCTTATAGTACTGTAGTATTTACTGTTGAGAAAAGGTCCATGTTTAAGTGGACCCCGTGTTCAAACTTGTGTTGTTTAAGGGTTATACGTACTTTCCTGAATTGCTGGATGCTAATATGACCTCTTTCCTAGGAGTTCTAAAACATCAATTAATCCCCTGATTTTTTAGGAATACTTGATAAAATTGAAAAATGAATTGAAAACTATTATTAAATTATGCATTTATTACATACTTGTTATTTTTTGTTACAATTTTCAGAGAAATTCACAAGAAGATAATATGATGAATTCCATCCATGTTGGGATTCACATTCATTTGAGATGCCATTCATTTGAGATTCACATGTACCCATCAGCTAACTTCAGTAATTATCAACTCATGGCTTGTCTTGTTTCATCCTTTCACTTTGTTTCTTCTGTGCCCCACCCGCTGCCTTTCACCGATTTTGAAGGAATTTTCAGATATCTCATTTCCATCTATAAATATTTTAATATTTTAGTATCTATTTTTTAAAGATTCTTCTGATTTTTTTTTGAATGGTGCTGTTCTTTGCTGTCAAAAATAAGAAAATGCCAGCACTTCACATGTAAAAGTGACTATAGGCAGTAAAAATATATAATCTGGTTGTCTTCATTTCCAAATAATGCTGTTTATTGTCATTTCACTTTGTTTTTTGGCAGTTCTTTTGGGGGAAACCCAGCAAATGGCCCACAACTGTATGGCATTATCTAAGTAAAAATGTAAAGTGCAATTTTAATTACTCACAGCCCAAGCCCCACCGCAGTTCCTCAGTGTTACAATTTCTTGAGCCTAATGATGATATAAAATTTAGGTCACGATTATGAGTAATATTAATCCTTTTTCATTTTTCTGTATGTGGAGAGATTTGGGTGTTCAAAGACTAAGAAATGCAAATTAAGATGGAATGAACGGTGATAATGATACTTTTAAAAAGCCTTTTTGTAGTAACTAGTGTATTTCTCAGAGGAGTTACTGTTGGGAGTCACACTGGCTGTACAGAACAGGATGTTTTTGCATATCTGGTCCCTCCTACTTTGCCCATAATGCCCCCAGGCCATTGTGACACCCCAAAACACTGTTACATAATTCCTAACCTCCTTCAATACAGTGCCATTTCTTTTGAAAACCACTGAATTAGTGCACTAAGGGAAACCACAGGCTGATTGAGAGGATTTTAATTTTCTTTGAATTCATAGATGTCTCAATTAAAAGCAACTCTTTTACAAAGGATATATTATCCTAGGCAGACAGACTTATACTTAATTTAATGGAGATTGATCTCAAAATGTCAGTAATTAAAATTAACTTTTATTCTTGGAAGAAGCTGTTTAACGGGTACAGGGTTTTTTGGGGGGGGAGTGATGGAAATGTTTTGGAACAAGATACAAATGGTGGTTGCACAACATTGTGAATATACTAAATTCACTTTAAAATGATTATTTTACATTGTGTGAATTTCACCTCAATTTTTTTGAGTAAGAAAAAAAAATATTCTAAATCAGCTGCTTCAGTTTAAATGGGAATTATAGACTATAAATTCCATAAAGGAAGTGATTCATATGTGTTCGGCTCACTGAACTATCCCCCAGGTCAGCGGTGCCTGGCACATAGTAACCACTTGGTGACAATGTGTTGAATGAATGAATGAATTAAAGACTTAATGAAGATTAGGATTGTTTAAATGACTTTTCACTGCCTATTTATAGCTTGGTCTTCCAGTTGCTGTAGTAAATCAATTTGGATTACATTTCAACAAATACTTGGAATCTTAAAACTGAAACACTTGTTACATGTCAGGTACTGACTTTATCTTTTAAAATATAACCTTTACACCAGTTTTGTGAGATAAAAATTATCTGTAATATACATAACATGAAATGGCTTGAAAATCTTGTCCAAGATTATGCAGCTACAAAATTTTGACCCATGATACAGTTCTCCAGAGCCATCGTGCACCCCACCTCTTCCCACAGAAGTTGAGATTGAATTTTTAGGCCTTAGCACCATTGGATACATTACTCCTGAGTTGCTTAAGCACTGCTGAGTAAACTTCACTAGCTTGACCTAGCTAGTTGGGGAAGTAGTTAAAAAGGAAACTTGAGTATTTGAGCAATAGGTTTGAACCCTTCCTTAAAGCCACTCAAGCCCACTCATCCCTGAGTTTCTGTAAAGCCTTATTTATTTGCCAGGCCAGTGTGAAGTCTGCAGTTTCTAACACACCGTGAGAAATTCCGAAATACCCTACTTAATGCTGCTGATTATGCATATCTCTACTTGGTTTTTCCCCTTTGTCACCGTGAATGAGTCAAACGATGAGTAAATGGAAATTGTATGTGGTGTATGGCTAGACATCACTGCAGTGACCAGATAACATTTGGTCTCTGTCAGTCTGAAACTTCAGCAAAGAGCACCTGACTTATCTGAATAGATAATTTTCCATGTAGATGAGGTTTGTCCCTTCACTTGCCTATATATTTTAACTATTTTTTCATGGTAGTCTTGTATATCAGGGTTCCATGGCTCTTGTTATTACATGGAGGCTATAGAAAAGAATTACTCTTTCCTGGGTAACTCAGAAAGGGTTTTCCTCTCTTTCCCCACACTGCCCTGCCTGGTTCTGTGATGGCCCTGCATTTTCATTGTTTTTATCAGGTATTTATCACCCATCTCCTCTCTGCTTTGAATCCTCTTCTTTTTAGTTGACTGCTACAGTACAGAAGAGGAAAACAACACAATGGTGTAACTTGTCTCCAAGTATATGGAAACAATCTCCCTTGAGAGCCTGCACATCTGGCTTCTCAGGCCTAATATCTGTTGATTCTCCATTTGCATCTGGGAGCCCCAGAGCTTTGGCCTGCACCAGGGTAGAGAGGTATTACTGTATGTGTACCCTTCGTCTCTGAGTCAGAAAAGACAGTTGATCTGTGTTTACCTGTCAGCAAGTTGTTTTTTTGTGATTACAGAGAGGCTAGGAGACAGCACATTTTTTGTTTGGTTATGATATGAAAATAAAAGTAGGATCTTATTTTAAACTCAATAATTTGGTTCTACTTGATTTTATTTGTCTTCTGGATTAGTCCATATGTTCTTTACCAGAAGTTTGAACTGCAATTTATTCCTGAATCAGCTCTAGAAATTTTTCAAGGTATTAAAAATGTTTTGCTCTTATCACTGAGGATAACTAACCCTTTGAATTGTTGTTTGTTTTTTTTTTTTAATCTGTGCTGGTTCTTCATTGCTGCTCAGGCTTTTCTCTAGTTGTGGACAGCAGGGGCTGCTCTCTAGCTGCAGTATGCAGGCTTCTCATTGTGGTAGCTTTTCCTGTTGCGCAGGGCACAGGCTCTCGAGCACACAGGCTCCAGCAGTTGGGCACATGGGCTCAGTAGTTGGGGCTTCCAGGCTCTAGAGCACAGGGTCAAAAGCCTAGTTGCCCCTAGGCTTGTGGGATCTTCCCAGACCAGTGATCAAACCCGTGTCTTCTGCGTCAGTAGGTGGATTCTTTACCACTGAGCCACCAGGGAAGCCCCTGGAATTTTGTTTTCATGCTAATGTTTCTAGAAACTCCACTTTCCCCCTCTAAGCTTGAGAGAGGTTCCAGGGCAGTAGAATTTTATCTACTGTCATTTCCCTCCTTTTCCTTGAAAAGCATTAGTCGCTTGATTGTGTCTAACTCTTCATGACCCTGTGGATTTTAGCCCACCAGACTCCTCTGTCCATGAAATTCTCCATGCAAGAATACTGGAGTGGTAGCCATCCCTTCTCCAGGGATCTTCCTGACCCAGGGATTGAACCCAGGTCTCCTGCATTGCAGGTAGATTCTTTACCATCTGAACCACCAGGACCCAAAGGAATGAACTGAGACTTTATTTCCACTTAGTTTCTGCTGTTGCTGTCAACAGAAACATTTAAGGAAAAGAGGAAAAAGAGTTCATATACATTTGTGTCTGATGAATTAGCTAAGAAGGCACTTAATAAGCTATTTTAGTGCATGTCTCTCAAGACTAAGACCCTCTGTACAAAAACTACCCCCTCAAGCTGATTTTCCAGTAACAAATGCCATATTGCTACATTCCTGCCTCATTTAAATGCTTTTAGATAAACAAGCCACTGCTAAGTTATTTCATCAAGAATGGGTTTGTTTGCTTGTGTACATTTCCTGGTGTAGAGCTGATGTCTGTGCAATCTCTGATTTATGATTCACTGAGAAGAGTGGGTTAAAAAAAAAAAAAGTGGGTTTTAGCCTCTAAAAGGAGGCATTTCTGAGCCACTCTTCTGGATGTTAGATGCTTGTTACAGGTCCAGCCCATTCTTGCTCCATGAAAATGTAGATTTAGTTGGGGACAGTACCACTGGTGATAGTTGAAAGGGTTAAAACCTCTGCTTTTCCTTAACTGCTGGAGAATAATTTTTAAATATTGTTCTCCATTTCTTTTGAAATTGGTTTTGGGGTGGGGAAACAGTTTTTAATCCTCCGTACCATGAGTTACAAAGTAAGGGCCCTATCTAGCCACCACCTGTTCTGGGAAACGTGGAACTTAGCTCCAGCCCCTCTCTTAGAGTTGACAGTTCTGTGGTGCGGCAGTGTCTGGTGCTCACTCGTGTTCAGTACCGTCCCTTGTTTAATTACTTTCCCCTTGCTTTCTGCTTCCTTCACGAGACTCAAATGCCAGGGCCCCCAGGTAGTTGCATGTGAGCCTTGCCATCAGCTTGTTTCCTGGAAGCTGTAAACTGAGTTGGTTTCCCAGTTGTCCAGAGAGGGGATGCAGCCCTCCTGGATGGAGGCAGATGCATTTGAAACCCCTGGAAGCTGTGGTGGTGAGAACATGTCATGGGATCATTCTGATCATAGCTGCTTCTGCTGCGGCCACAAATTCCTTCTAACATTCATCAGAGATTTTTGGAGGCCAGTGGACTAGGATTCTCGAGAATGGGCTCTTTATCTAAAACCAAACATAAAAGGTTTCGTAAACATGTATAGCCCCAAAGCTCAAACTGCCCTCTACCACAGAAGCACACTCAAAGCAACTGAATAAAACAGAAATCATGAAACTATTGAGTCACCTCTCCTATCATGGTTTCTCTTGGCTTTGCAAAGCAGCAAACCATTAAAGGAAATATTGTCCTAATTGTTTTTGTTGTTTGTGGATTTTACTTTTTCACTTTATTCTGGTAAAACTTAACATGCTTGAAACATGCTTTCAACTGAAATAAATTTTACTTATTTTCATATAGCCATGGTCTGAAAAAGTTCTTTTCTTGTCGTGGAATTGCAATTGCGGTTGAATATTTTTGGAAGCTCGGCAACAGAAACATCACTGTATTTGTTCCACAGTGGAGAACAAGGCGTGATCCTAATGTCACAGGTGAGACAAACTGATTTTTCCAGGTTACTAATAATTAGGTAATCAGTTGGCTCTTAATTGCAACACACACTACTTAGAATAGTGCCATGTGCCATAGGCAGCAGCTTTAAAGCTTTAAAAACAAAACTAAATTTGTTGGACCCAGTTTAAAAAAAAAATCAGTTGAAGAGAGTGTTATAGCATAAGACATACTTGGGGGAAGGATGGAAAGTTTAATAGATGTTTATAAAAAGTTCTGTTAGTCTTCATTATATATCACAAAAATTTTCTTTGACTTTCTAAAAAGTTGATTATGTCTTTCTACTATGCTAGGTTTCTTCCTCTTTAAATAGTATTTCTGAAAATGATCGTTTGCTAAGTTTGGAACCTTCACATAAGATGTCTTTTTAACAGTTTGTTTAATAGCTTAATATAAGTCATTTATGTTCACTGTGTAGTACTGCATGGCTGACCTGCAGGCCCCACTCAGAAGATTTTAAATTATGGATCCTGAAATATCCAGAGAAAGTTAAGGTTTTTCTTTTCTTGGGTCTTAATAGGAAGATTGGTGAAAGGGCTGTGCCAAGCAGCTTGATGCATCGGACTGCTGCTGCGGCTGCTAAGTCGCTTCAGTCGTGTCTGACTCTGTGCGACCCCATAGGCGGCAGCCCACCAGGCTCCCCCATCCCTGGGATTCTCCAGGCAAGAATACTGGAGTGGGTTGCCATTTCCTTCTCCAGTGCATGGAAGTGAAAAGTGAAAGAAGTCGTTCAGTCGTGTCCGACTCTTAGCGACCCCATGGACTGCAGCCTACCAGGCTCCTCCATCCATGGGATTTTCCAGGCAAGAGTACAGGAGTGGGGTGCCATTGCCTTCTCCGATGCATCAGACTACCTGGAAATAAAAGGTAGACTGGGAGGAGGAAGAGTGAGAACAGGACCCACGCGGCACATTCACCAGGAAGTTATAAAACTTAGTCGCCGTTGAGGTAGAAATGGTAAAAGTACATTTCCCAGATATCCCAGCTTCCCTCCCTCAGGGGAAGTGTATTTGTCCTAGCAAAGGGCACTTGAGAATAAGGCAGAACTACTCATTTCAGTCATTTTTGCAGTAGGCTCCCTGAAAGAGTCTTGTAAGTCTTACGTGCTGTGCGTTTCTAGAGCCATAAAGCACTGTGTGTGGACATTTCAGCCTAAGGCAGTGGTGAGTGCCATTGCAGGGATGCAGTAGCGGGACTCTCAGACCCTGAGCCTGTAGCTGCTATTTTGCCTATTACTCATTTGTGGTTTTGGCCCTCTTTTATTCTCTGTCATGACCCACTCCCATGAAAATCAGTAAATATTTGTACCGATAACAGAGAAGAGATTAGCTAGGGTAGCAATCAGAGGGAGATTTGACAGACTCTTGGAATAGGGACCAAGAAGTCCTTTTCGGGATCAGGACAGAACAGTCTGTCTGCCTTTCTGGCATCCCTCTTCTATTCCATCCCCTGCCCTCTCTCAGGGATTTTGGCCCTCACTCTCTTTGTCCTCTATTGCTTGTAATATAGCTGAGAAAAAGTTCTTAATAGTAAGATCCTTTATGTATAGGTTTATGGTTTATTCTTAAGAAACAAATAAGTTGAACATTTTTAAGTTTAAAAAATAGCTAAAGTCAATTTTTACATTTGTTTTGGAATATGTCTTCCTTGATTTTTTCCCCCTTCCCAGTAAGTTCATGAAATGCAATCTTTGTGAGTCAATAGAAAAAAAGTTACCCACAACTCTTCAAGTGAAACATTTGGGGGTGCTTTCATTTATTCAAACATCTGGGTAGATAGCCTTTTTCTGAATGTGTATTCAACTTATTCCATAAACAGAACAGCACTTCTTAACCCAGCTCCAGGAGCTTGGAATATTATCTTTAACTCCTGCACGGATGGTCTTTGGAGAAAGAATCGCTTCTCATGATGACAGGTATGAAAGGCTGTTTTCCTTTCTAAAGTGGGTGTGGGGTGGTGAGGAGCCAGCCACCTGCTCCACCAGACAGTTCATCTGGCACCTGAATCCACATCTTAAAAGGACATGCTTGACCCGAGTTTGAGAATTTTAACATTCATAGTCTTTAAGGTTATACATTCAGGGACATTACCAAGGAAGCTATTGAGTTAAAAAACTTTTTTAATAAAACATGGCTGAGAATCTATAAGTAAAAGCCCATATTGAGTTGTAGTCTTTTTAAATACTTCCTAGAAGTAATGTTTGTCTTGTCTTGGTGTGGCAGCCTCAAGAGTGCTTTTCACACTTCCTCTGTCTCCTCCTGGTTCTGTCTGGCTGGTGACGGTCTGTCACTGTGATGCCTGAGCCCTCAGCATTTCTTCCATATAATAGACGGTGGTCTCAGCTGACCCTCGTGTTAAAGGAATAAGCTGCCTTTCTTAGGTTGGTACATTGCTCAGGGAGCAGGTGCTGAGACGAGTGTCTAGGAACTGAAGTGCTGGCCTCCTGTTCTCTGCTATCCTGCCCTCACCCTCTTTCACTCTGACCTCTGGCACTTACAGCACCCTGGTGGTTTTGCCTCATTGTTCTACCATAGTGCTCCCTCACGTGGAAGACAGTGCTTAGCTTGTAACCCAAGGTAGTGAATGATGGTCAGATGGGTGAGAGATGAAAAGAGGAGCTTGGCAGGGGAAGATAACTTGGAGTGATAGCAGACATTCAGCAGAAGGTCCAAAGGGCCTCCACTGACAACCTCTTGCCCTTCACCAGGCTGGTATGAGAGACCAGATCTGGGGAGAATCCAAGATGGCACGAAAGAATGCAGGAGGAAGCACCTGGGGGTAGGGGCGTAGGTGAGAAAGGATTGGGATGGAGGGATTACCCTTGCTCCAGAGATACTGGGTAGGGACCCTGGAGAGCTCACATGAAAAGGCGGTTTGGACTGCCAGGCTTATGAAGAGCCTTCAGATGCTGTTAACACAGCAGCTTCCTTCTCACACCTACAGGATTTGAATGTATACGCAAGTATGTAAACTAGGTTTTCACTTAATTTATATGGCTCTCTGGGTTTTTAGCAGATGTAAACATGTGTCCCGATTCACAGTACATGCCCAGAAGCTTTACTGCCTATTTTCATTAATACTTGGAGACAAACATTACTACTTACTGTTCATGCCAATTAGAAATAATTTAAGATACTCATGCTAAATCATATTTACTTATCAAGTTTTCCTAAGATTTCTGAAACTAATGAGGCTTGTTTTTTGATCTCCTTTTAAGTACCCCCTACTGATAATAAAAGCAGTTGTTTTGTGCCTTTAATTCCAGTGATTTCACTTATTTTATTGTTTCATTATCTTTGTTTGCATTGCCTCAGACAAATGTGGTCATCCTGACTAGGGGATGAAACTCATATTATCCTCAGAAATCTCTCATTAAGAGGGTTTGAACATGAATAATCTCGAATGATGAAATAGAATTCTCTGTAATGTTTACTTGTTACACTTTTTGGTCACCATATGAAAGTGAAAAGTGAAAGTGAAGTCACTCAGTCGTGTCCGACTCTTTGCGACCCTGTGAACTGTAGCCCACCAAGCTCCTCCATCCATGGACTTGTCCAGGCAGGAATACTGGAGTGGGTTGCCATTTCCTTCTCCAGGGGATCTTCCCGACCCAGAGATCAAACCCAGGCATTGCAGGCAGACGCTTTAACCTCTGAGCCACCAGGGAGGCCCATATGATCACCATATATCTTCTCATAATTTGCATTTGAGTGTATCTATAACTTGGACTAAACCTAATGCCAGTTCTGGACATCTCTTCTTAAGTCAGAGCAGAAAATGTGAATTTAGGCTAAAAAAAAAAAAATGCAAGGCTGACTGTGGCAAGGCTAATCTTAGAACCAAAGTACCGTAGCTTAGCAACTGAAAACTGAATAGTGATTTCACAGGCATCAATTCTGATTCATTCCTTCTCTAGTCCTTACGCATTATCATGTTACCCACTCTATTGATAATACAACTTGTCTAGAAAAATGTGTAAATTATGGTTAAGATTATTTTTTAAAAAGATTTTATGAAAACCAGACCTTCATTTCTAATCATTCTAGTAATTTCAGGTGTTTAGTATTTCAAGTTTATGTTCAGTTGACAGGGGCTTAACTTTTCTGCATCCCAGCCTTGGTTAAATTCTTTGATTTTCCTGTGAGGAGGAAATCCTTTTGTTTTTTATAGTAAAGCTACTCTGAGTGAGGGATGCCTGCTTGCCTGTTCTAACCACTCTTCTATTACCATAGGTTTCTACTGCACTTAGCAGACAAAACTGGTGGCATAATTGTAACAAATGATAACTTCAGAGAATTTGTTACTGAGTCAGTCTCCTGGAGAGAAATAATTACAAAAAGGTAATACATTTTTCTTTGTCTTTGGTCTGAGATGTTTTTTGTTGTTTACTGTTTGTGTTTTATCCACCTCGGAAGCAGTTTAGGAGACCACAGGTACCATAAGACTGTGCTTCCAATCCGCAGGGTCGCTGGCCCCTGTCAGTGAGTGGGAGGACTGAGCACAGCAGCACCAGCAGGCGATGTGTGAAGGCACTCTGGTGCCCACAGGCGCCTTCTGTAGACCAGTGTCCCCTAGCAAGAGGAGTATCTTTGTGGCCCAGTTAACTGTGTGATGGAGCAGAAATGACCACCTAGCTTGACCGTGGCCTGATGCCGAGGGACACTTGAGCAAGTCGTTGGGCCTCCCCCGGGCTTTACTGAACAGTGAAATATGAAGGCTAGGTTTGATAACAGCTGTGATTGCAGCAAGAGGATAGTACCAAAATCAGTATGCTGACTGGGTTTTCACTTTGAGGAAAGGAAAGAATACTTCTACTTTTTAATATTGGCTACTTTTCTTGAGCATTTTACCATCAAAGTTTAGTCATCTGTATTGAAAGCACATTGAATATCCAAAATAACAAAGTAAGTTTTCTGTTTGTGATGACACCCTGAGTGTGTTCAGCTGCATTAAGATCAGTGAACACAGGCTTCCAGGACTTTCTGTAAACAAGCATCATCTGACAAGGACTTACCAAAAACCAGTAGTCTCACGGTAGTGCCAAGGATGAGTCGTAAGTGCTGGAAACCTAAAAACATATCTTGAGGTTGTGTATACCTGGTATAACTGGCATATAACTAGTGTAACTACATACTTACCTGTCTAGGGGGTTTCATGGTTGCCTCTTGTCTGATATTTATGTTTTTTGAACATTAGAGGGTTTTAGAAAATGATATCCAGGTGAAAGTTAGTTACTATATGCGTTTGACCCATATGCTGTTAAGAAACTGTTGTTGATAGCTGAAGTGAGAATTGGTCTTTGACCTTCTGGGCACAGTTAACAAGCCATTAATCTTCTAGCACATGTTTCTGTTGGATTTGTGCCCTGAGCTCATTGTCAGTGTTTATCGGACACTCATCTCTGTGTGCATAGAAGGTTTAAGTGAAGACTCACTCACACACCAACCCATTGCCTTCAGAAGTCATAAAGCCAGGCAGAAACCAAGATCTAGGCAGCAAATCAGGCATTTGGATTTTTAAAAACATTTTTCTAGACTTGATAAATCATATTCAACTGACCTTCAGTATTTCTTCATATACTAATTCCCTTTTTTAAAAGAACATCAGTAGGTTTGCTTATGAGCTCATTTATTCAAAAATTAAACCTTTGTTGAGCACCCATTGTATCCCACGGTGACAGTCTTTCCATCTTGTTTTTCAAAGTTATATTGAACGTTATATTAAGAAAGGAGGAAGCTGCTTCCCAAGCCCAGATAAAAATATGAAAGTCTTGATAAGAAATATGAGAGCCAGTAGGTAAAAGTTTCTTACTCCATTGTATTTGTATACAAAAGAGAAAGTGGTTTCACTGGGGTGTGTTTGGTTTTCTTTGCTTTAGCTGTTAAGTGAAAGTCTCTCAGTCACGTCCAGCTCTTTGTGACCCCATGGACTATACATATACAGTCCATGGAATGCTCCAGGCCCGAATACTGGAGTGGGTAGCCTTTCCCTCCTCCAGGGGATCTTCCCAACCCAGGGATCAAAGCCAGGTTTGCGTTGTTGCAGGCAGATGCTTCACCAGCTGAGCCACAAGGGAAGCCCAAGAATACTGATAGAAGGGAATACTGATAGAAGAATACCCCAAGAAGGGATGGGTAGCCTATCCCTTCTCTGGTGGATCTTCCCGACCCAGGAATTGAACTGGGGTCTCTTGCATTGCAGGTGGGTTCGGTTAAGCAGTCTTTTAATTTCCTTTTTTCTCCCACACTATAATTATTCTCCCTGTTGTAGATTGCTCCAGTATACCTTTGTGGGGGACATATTTATGGTTCCTGATGACCCTCTGGGAAGAAGTGGACCTCGATTAGAAGAATTTCTTCGGAAGGAAGTCTTCCTTAGGTATTTATTTCCTTTCCCGGGCTGTCTTGTGTTTACAGACTTGTTCCAGTTGTCTGTGCTTCAAGTGCAAGTGCACTCTCCCCCTGAATGTTATGAATGGCATTTCATTTCCAAAAACAGCCTTAGAGTTAGTGCTGGTGAAATGTAGGTGGCATGTCTCCCAGAGACCGAATCTTCATCGGTGGCTCATTTGGTGTTAGTCCCGGAAGAGAAGGTGGGGGGCCAGACTTTCTGTGGTCAGAGAAGACAGGGCAGGTGGTGCTGGTGGCCGCGCACTAGTGCGTGCTGACCAGGCTCTGTGTGTGTGTGTCTTTTTAAGTTCATTTCGCCAAGTCATTTACTTTGAATATTTTATGCTTATATGAATTTACTTACTATTCAGGAATCACTACCTGGGAAACTGTTACTGTCTACCTCACCGAGTAGACAAGTATTCTATATTTGTCGGAAATGAATTTTATAGCTTAGGTTCTCTTTCTTGTAGATTGGGGTTTGTTTGTGTTTAAAGACGCGTTTCCATCTTCAGAGCTCTCAAGAATGGACATTGTTAGTCCTGTGCACCTAAGTGGCAGATTGTATTCCCCGGTGATAGGCCTTTTCTCTTTTTAAAAAGTGAAATAAGCTACATTTCTGTGTATTTCTCAGCTGAAAGGGGTGTAAGCTGAAAAGAATGAGAGACAGCTCCCCCAGCATTTCAAGACAGTGAGAGTTTAGAGCTGATCCTCTCCGTTTATGACAGGGCCTTTGGGGGATTCTGGGTTTGGATTGGAACGGGCAGGTGGCTCGCACAGAACTGTCTTCAGCACACAAGACCAGCATGATCTCCACTCCCAGGTCTTGTGAATCATTTCTCTTTCGAGCCTTTGTGTTTGATTACACAGATGAGGGCTCCGTTCCCAAAGGTCCTGCTTCTCCACCTGCCTCCACCAAGAGAATGGTAGCCATTAAAGCTCCTGCTGAATGGCCATACATCTTATTTTTCTTCCAAAGTCTTAACTTGGAAATTCTCTGCTAGGCTTTAAGACCTGAGGCCTGTGTGCAAGCATCAGGGTCTGTGGGTCAAACTTAACAGAAGGAGAGTTCTATCTCCTTCTCCAGCCTCAGCAGCCTGGCATCAGGGTCAGTCCTGCCTGCTCACGTAAGAGCCATTGAATACGAAGTTAGTCATTGCACACACATACACCCTGCCCCCACGGAGGGACTGAGCTTTTGAAATTGGGAAAAGTGTTCAGTCAGCCTCATTTCTTTGCTGCAAGCAGAGCAAGTGGGGGCTTTTTAATGGTAGAGATGCCCTAGACACACTCATGTGTGTTCAAGTTGTAGACACCAACATCTCACTCAGACTTGAGGGGCTGGGCAGGCAGCCTCTCTGCCCAAAGATCCCCATCAGCCTGGCCCCACAGAGAATCTGAATCTGCAAGAGGGTATGGTCCTGTGTCCAGATCTTTTGACAGCTTCCTGGTACACCCTGGTTCAGAGCCAAGCAGCGGGGTGGGGTCAGTCCTCACAGCAGCAGGCCAGGAAGTGGAGTGGCTCATGAAGAGCCAGCATTCCCGGTCACGACTGGGCTGGAACTGGTGTTAGCGCATCCCCACCGGCCTGTCTCTGGGTGGTTGCCCTCCATGCCGTGGCTGCAGTCTTCTCTTGGCTTCAGAGGCCAGAGAGCAGCTCCTTGAGTTTTGGAGTCAGTGGCAGATATTTTTAGACAGATTTCTTGTTTGTCTCCTAACCTAGCTCACCAGGGCTTGCTTCCATTCACAGAGATATGCAGCCCCTACTCAACGCCTTGCCAAATGTGGGCATGTTTGACCCCAGCTTCAGAGTCCCTGGCGCCCAGGCAGCCAGCACCAGCCACCAGCCTCCGACCCGGATTCAGGGCACCCCACCCAGCCACTGGCTTCCTCAGCAACCCCGCTTCCCACTTTTGCCTAACCTTCCCAACATCCAGCAGAATCTGCCCATGCCAGCACAGAGATCTCCTGCAGAAACCAACGAGCTGAGGGAAGCCCTTCTGAAGATCTTCCCTGACTCGGAGCAAAAACTGAAAATCGACCAGATCTTGGCAGCTCATCCATACATGAAAGACCTGAACGCGCTCTCCGCCATGGTATTGGACTGAAGGCTGTTGGGAGCTGGGGCTCTGGGCTGAAGACACATACACTCAAGCTAGTATCTGCATGTGGCAGCAGGAAGTGACATAATGTGAAGAAACCGATTTCCCAGTGGAAATGCTGTTGTAGTGTATAGGAGAAAAAAAAACACAGATGTTTTGTGTATAAAAAAAATCTGGGTTTTCAAAACCAGCTTTTTTATATATATACATTATGCTGCTATTACAGATTTAACATTTTCTGTAAAAGGAAAGTCTACATTTTCTGCCTGTTCAGAACTGTTTAATAGCAGTTACTCTTGAGTGCACTTACATTTTTATGTTTTTTAAACTATTTTCCTTAATGCTGAAAATATTGACAAATGGATATGGTTAGCCTTTCTTAAAAAAAAAAAAGTTGCTTTCTTAGGGAAAGCAAGAACTCTTAAAGTATATTTTCTTGAGATGACTATGTCACGTCCACTGACATGAAGTGTGCTCACCCTCCTAGTCTCCTCTACCCTCACCCCTGGAATTAGAGTCCGTAGGAGTTAATTTTGCTCCTCTGGGGTCTTTCATTGGAGCCATTTGTGAGAGTGGACAAGTGGTGCCACTAGATGGCACCTTGTGCCTAGCCGTTGTTAATGACCAGGGCAGAGTTAGGCGCACGGAGTATCCGGCTGGGAGAAACTTGAGAGTCCACGTAGTCCAGCCCTTCCTCCCTTCCCACCCTGCAGAAGAGGGGACTGAGGCTCCAAGTGCCCTCTGTCTGGATGGGCCCAAGTCCACAGCTGTGGACTGGATCCCTCATGCATGGCTGGGACACTCACACTCGGTCCCTGACTGACTCTAGAAGTCACATCTTAGCTCTGAAGATACTAGTGGGATGTGAGGAAGTTTGGTGAATAGCGTCATTATTACAGTAGTTTGGTGTCCACAACCTTGGGAGACGCCCCATGTGAAGTTTGTGCAGCTTTGCCAAAAAACTGGTTTTCTATTCTCAAGAATGACCCAAGCCAATAAATAGCATTAGTAGCTTCTGTGGGGGCCCAGAGCCCCATATTTATTTTTCCTGTATTAATCGCTTTAGTGTTCTCCTAAGCTGCCCTTCCTATGGGTCTTTCTCAGAATTGATATCTTAGTATTGTGTTTTCAGTGTTGCCTAAATTCTTTGTCAGTGAAAATTCTTTTTCTGGATAATTAACTGTTAACATCATTCTTGTTCTCTGGACCTTCAAAGGGCTTTGTATTTTATACTTGTGCTTTCCCCAGGCTGCTCACGATCAGTTTCACATCTGCCTTGTAGATCACATCTCTTGTGGCCCCCAGAAACAGTTCCAGAGGACTCAATGCAGATTCGTTCTTCATGGTGAAGGGACTTAGTTGGCCATGAGCAGACCTGGCTGGCTCCCCACAGTGCTCCCTCCAGGGGTGAGTCCAGAGTCCTCGGGTGGCCAAATTCAGACTTCAGTCATGTTTTCTCTTGGATGCCTTTAAGATGCATTCTGGTGTGGAGCTGGTTGTCAGCTGGGGGTAGGATACCCAAGTCATCCAGCTGTGCAGGTGGAGGCCAGAAGGCAACTTCAGTCACAGCCCCTGTGCCTCAGCTTCACAAATGATGGTTTTTAAAAACAACAGCAGAGGTGTGAGGGCTGGGTCCCTCTCACAGTGACTTTACCTTCCAGGTCAAGTGGCCTTGCCAATCCAGCACTGCTCCTGTTCAGAGAAGGACCCGAGGGGCACGCCTTGACTGTCAGGACTTAGCCACTGGTCTTCCTGGAAGTGGGGCTGAGGCCCCACTGATGCTAGGTAGAGCTGGCTAGGCCTAGAGGTCAGGAGTTTTCTAGGCTCTAGAAGTGACCTGACCTTTGAATTATATAAGCCTCTGTGATCTTGGTATTGTCTCTGAGAGCTCCACCAGCCCCTTTCCTCTTTCTTGGGTACAGGAAGGAAGAGTGCAAAAGGTAAGTGGGAGGAGTTTCAGAAAAGCATTACTTACTTACCTTGGTAAATTATAACATGAAACAGAATCCACAGTTCTTTCTGAAATCTTATCAAGTGTAGTTAAATTTAATATTTTAAAGCTCAATTCTCAAACCATTATTTTAAGAAGTCATTACCTGTTCTCAGACTCCTCTTAATACCAGGCTCAGTGTTCATACTCTCAGTCTACCTCCCCTGGTAGGTTTTCTGAGCCACCTTGGGGAGTGTCTGCAGCAGTGTTGTAACTCCTCCAGGTGACTCAGCATCCTGTATTCCATGGCATTCCTCTGAAGCAGGTGGCAGGGCAGAGGGCGCCACCCTCGTTCGGTAGACTCAGAGAAGTTGTCTGGAGTTAAAGAATAAGTAGGCAGTGATGCTGAATGATCTCTGGGCTTACATTCTTCCCCATGCCCCAGACTGCCACCTGGGAGAAGAAAGACTGGTTTGGTCTTTCTGTCAAGTAGTCAGTGTTTGAGACCCTATAGTCCAGTGGCTAGAAAAACAGAAGGCTCAGCCGTCCTGGATGAAGGGTCAGCGTTGTTCTGGCAGGCTTAGCAGGGCGTGACTGCCACCAGGGACTCCGTTGACCTGTTGTAGCTTTTGGTGTCAGTGAGAGGAGGGATAATCTTCCTTTATCGCTTAGGCTTATTGTGGCATTTGTGGAATACGATCCGCAAATAGAATCCGTGATGCTCTGAACCTCCACCCCCACTGAGTCTCATGCCCTTCCCCCCACCATGGGAAATGGCCCTGGGCCCCCTGGAGTTGGGCCTTGGCATCACTCCCACCTCAGGCCCAGCCTGCCTCCCATACACCCCTGAGACGTGGCCTTCCTTAAGGAATTCCCCCCCACCTCTACCTCCCCAGCACCCTTCTACGTCCCCACCTGCCCCTTTATCCTGGGCCCCTCAGCCCATCTCCTCTCATCTCCCAGCTGCTCACTCCATTTCTTATCTACCTCTCTCATTTTTCCCTGCATATTTCAGATCCTGAGAGTAAAACAACCTGATTTCCCTAAGGATCTCTGTTCATTGCTCCTTCCTTCCCCCTCCCACTTTTCACTTCTGTGTCTGCAAACTTGGCCTCCACCCCATCACGTGGGATTAATCGAGGGAAGTCATTGGAGACCAGTCAGTTTCCAAATTAGGAAACGTTTTCCCAGTCCTGAATTTCCATGTCCACATTCAGTAACTATAGCATGACATTGTTGACCTTTCAATTCAGTTCAGTTCATTCGCTCAGTCATGTCCAACTCTTTGCGACCCCATGAATTGCAGCACGCTAGGCTTCCCTGTCCATCACCAACTCCTGGAGTTCATTCAAACTCATGTCCGTCGAGTCGGTGATGCCTTCCAGCCATCTCATCCTCTGTCATCCCCTTCTCCTGCCCCCAGTCCCTCCCAGCATCAGGGTCTTTTCCAATGAGTCAACTCTTCGCATGAGGTGGCCAAAGTTGGAGTTTCAACTTCAACATCAGTCCCTCCAGTGAACACCCAGGACTGATCTCCTTTAGGATGGACTGGTTGGACCTCCTTGCAGTCCAAGGGACTCTAAAGAGTCTTCTCCAACACCACAGTTCAAAAGCATCAATTTTTCGGCGCTCAGCTTTCTTCACAGTCCAACTCTCACATCCATACATGACCACTGGAAAAACCATAGCCTTGACTAGACTGACCTTTGTTGGCAAAGTAACGTCTCTGCTTTTTAATATGCTATCTAGGTTGGTCATAAGTTTCCTTCCAAGGAGTAATTCAGTTCAGTCGCTCAGTCATGTCCGACTCTTTGCGACTGTTGACCCTTACTTTCCCTGCTGAGATTTCCCTCACTCCTAAACAGTCTTCATTCCTTTTCCTTCTTTTACCTAAAGGCCAGTTCAGCAGAAAGACCAGCTCAACAGGTGGTTTCCAAACTTCAGACCAGCTGTGGGACGCATGATAGGGAGGGCAGTTCTTAATAAAAATGCAGATGACTGGGCACTACCCCCAGAGAGGTTTATTCAGTAGCTCTGGTGTAAAGTGTGGAAATCTGCCATTTCAGCAAATTCCCTGGATGGTTCCCACACAGGTGGTCCATGGCCCACATTTTGAGAATTGCTCACCCTTAGAGATCAGCACACTTCCTTGACTCGAACCGCCCCTTTTTTGCTGAAGTGACTCTCAGCTCCAGCCCTGCCCCTTATGAGTGCATCTTTAGCTCTACCTAGAAGCCCTGAGACATCCCCAGACCCACTGCCCCCCAGGCCTTCTGCCTGCATCTGTTCTCTTGTCTTTTCCCACCCACCCTGCCACAAGGTCCCCTCATCCTCCATTGTCCCTTTTTTGGCCATTGCGCCCCCCCGCTGCATCTTGTGCTCATGGCCTCCCTGTGGGCATCAGCCTCTGACCTGTCAGCCCACATCACAGCTCTCCCCCTCTAACTACCCCCCTGAGACTGCAAGCTGCTAGATTCATCCTCTGAAGATACGCTTCTGCACACCCCTCTTCTTGGTCGGTGACCATTGGCTCTCTTGACCAGAGTATCAAGTTTAGACCCTCCTGAGCTTAGTGTCCTTGGCAGTCTACCTCCCAGTCGTACATGATGGCCCACTCACTGCAGCCGCACAATTTCCTCATTCACCTGTGGGCTCCCACTCCGAGTGAATCTCTTCTCTGCTAAAAATGCCCTTTCTCCCAGATGGCTTCCCCCTCAAAGGCCCAGCCCTGTGTCCTCTCTGCCCTTGCCTAAAGCTGCTGACCAGAAGCAGCCTCTTGGTGTTCCATGACCCTGCAGCACTTGTGTCTTGCTTTCGGCACTCGCCTCTCTGGTTGGTGTCACTGCGGCTGATTGTGTACCCTGTCTTACCTCTTTTTCTAGACTGTGAGCTCCTCGTGGGCAGGGCTTTCTGTGTTCACTCTCTGTATTTCCCTCAGCACCTAGCACAGTGCCTTGCACTTAATAGGTGCTCAATAAAGTCTGCTCAATTGACCTGGAGGATGGTGCCTTCTTGACGGCGGCATCTAGCAGCCAGCACGGCCTTCAAGCATCAGATTCTCGGCAGCTGCTCCCTGGAACCCACTGCTCTCCATTTTTCCTTCTTGTCGAGTCTCTAACACCACCAGGTCCAGGAATGGGCACCTGCCCCCGGCTGAGCCAAGCAGTGTGCTCTGACCTGCTGCCCGCAAGGTGGCCCATCTAGGCCAGTCAGAGTATGCCTTGTGATTGCCCCCTCTGGTGGTGGGGGCTAAGACGTGTCATGCTCAGATCTCATGGAGGCTGTTTTCTGCCCTGGGTGGGAGGCGGGGTGGAGAGAAGCAGAAGCATGACAGTGTGATTCCTGTTGTCATGGAAACCTGATGGCACTCACATTCTTCCCCAGATGCCTGTTACCCTGACACGCTTCACTTTTCCTTTATGTTGGGTTTACATCCCTTGAAATCAAAGACTCTTTAAGTGAAATACTTATCACTGTCCATACACTTGGCAGATTAAATAAGGGAGGCTCATCACATCTTTAGGGAGATCCCAAAGAGCAGTGCTCCCCAGGTGGCTCAGTGGTAAGGAATCCACTTACCAAGCAGGAGACCCGGGTTTGATCGTGTGTTGGGAAGATACCCTGGAGGAGGAAATGGCCACCCACTCCAACATTCTTGCCTGGGAAATTGCATGGACATAGGAACCTGGCGGGCAACCGTCCATGGGGGTCACAAAGAGTCAGACACAACTGAGCGACTGACCACACACACAGCAAGACCAGTGTGTCAGTGCTGCAGGAGTGTCCCCCTAGTCAGGTTTCAAGGAACCTCAGGAGACCACCCCCACCCTCAAACAGGCTGGTTGGTCCATGGCATCTTCATCCTCTTGCGGTTGTGTCTCACAAACACCTTCATGTGGATTTTCTTACTCTGTCCCCTACCTGGACAGAGGCCAGGCCGGCTGCTTGGGAGTTAGACCTTCCACGTTCTGCCATGTTGTCACTGGTAAGACAGCCATGATGGGGCCAGCCCTCCTAGTCTGGGGCTGCAACGAGGAAGAAGCGGGCCTAGAGCAGCGCCTGACAGAACCCCCTCAGTGATGGTCACGACCGGCTCTGCCCCGCAGCCCAGCAGACACTTAACGAGACTGTTCACACCCTGTAGGCCATCCCAGAGGCGGAGACCTTGTCTTCCGGATGCTGAATGTTCTCTGTTCCTGCCAATTCATCCTGAGTGTGGTCTAGACCCTCCTCAGGGCCACAGAGGTCCTGCTGTCCGCTGGGCAGGACGTCAGTCCTCTGACACGCTCGGTGCCCTTGAGTGCCTGGGGGGCTCATGGCAGGGAGGGACCCAGGGGGCATGCCAGCAGAGCCACTGCTTGGCCACAGAGTGAGGGAGCGCTGATCCCCTGGCTGACGCAGCCCCTCCAGGCTGTATCTTGACTCATCCGCCCCTCCCACCGCTCCTTGAAGTCTCCATCTTGGAGGCGTGTGTGTGTGTGTCCAGGATGCAGGACTTGAATCCTGCAGGCCATTTCAGACTCGTGTGTCTGTCTCAAAGCGTGTGTGTGTGTCCAGGATGCAAGACTTGAATTCCTGAAGGCTATTTCAGGCTCGTGTGTGTGTCTCAAAGCATGTGTGTTTGTGTGTGTGTGTGTCCAGGATGCAGGACTTGAATTCCTACAGGCCATTTCACCTCCCCAAGAGGCAGACTCCGCCAAGGTGACTTGGCAGCCAGAATGGCACCCGAGATGGACTGCCTCCCTCCATCCAGTGACCAGAATGGAGGGCTTGTGACCTGGGTCAAGGTGGTCAGCCTGCTGGCCAGAGGGAGGCTGTGGAAGGAAGCTGCCTCCCCCGTTCCTGAGGAGTGGGGCCCACATCCAGCCCGGTTCCTGTGGGAGGTGCTGGGAGCACATTGTTGTTTCTTGTTTGTTTGTTTTAACTTGACCAGCACTGTAGAAGCGCCGTCTGGAGTACACCTCTGTGTGCGTCATGCCCTCCTTTCTACTCTTTTACGGGGACTCAGAGCAGTCGAATGGACTTTAATGGCTTTTGAAACTGAAAGCAGCCTTTTTGCAGCTCGGGTTCCAGTCTCCTGTCATATGTGGTTCCAGGGCTGATGACAGTCATCGGGGAAACGGAGCCTGGGCAGGCAGGGGTTTGCCCAGAAACTGGTCATCAGCGCCCTGGAGCTGCAGCGCCTGCGCCTTGGGGCTTCTGGAATCAACCCCCTGCCACCTCCTCCCATAAGACTCCACGCCGCAGACGGTGGCCTTTGGGGCTTTCCTTCCCACTCCCTCCACAGGTCCTCAGGGAGCCCGAGTTGGCCTCACAGCCTGAAACCCAGTCTGGGGTCAAGCCTGGGCAGGCCCTGCCCTCTCCCCTCGCGGCTCTCAGAGAGAGGAGGAGGGGGCCTCCCCTGAAAAGAATGTGCTTGTCTGCCCGCCTGTCTGGCTCCGGGATCAGTCTAGGGTTTCAGACACCAAAAAAGGCCGCAGGAAGGAGAGGGCCTCCTGCAGCTGGCCGGGAGAAGCTGTGGACACTGGCTCACAACCTCCCAGACCGGAGGGTCCCTCGACGGCAACAGCAGGTCCCACCCCCGCCTTGCAGCCCCTTCCCACTGAGGTGTCAGGGCCCTGGCGCTTACTCCCACTTTAAAGCTAAGGAACCTGAGGCCCAGTGGTAAGTGGTGGGGGTAGGGCTGGAGGCCCAGCACCAAATCCTCTGTGCTCTACTTGCCGGCCCCTCTACCCCGTCCCCCAGCTGTCCCGAGCAGCCGCTCCATGCCTTGGACGGTGCTGGGGGAGGCGAGAAGGCCAGAAGGGCCCTTTCCAAAGTGCCCCGTGCTCCCCCAGCCCTAGCAGTGATGGTGTGTGGGCCCTGCCTTGGCCCTTCTTGCTGTGTAATCAGAGGAAGTTACCCTCTCAGATGAGGCCAGTCCCCTCATCTCTGAATGAAAGTGAGGCCGCCACCCTCATAATGGGTGGTTTTCAATCCTGATGTGCATCAGAGCCACCTGGAGGAAGGGCTGTAAATACACTGGCGCCCAGGCCTCACCCCGGACTGGCCGGGAGAAGCTGTGGACACTGGCTCACAACAAGTGAACGGAAGCCCAGGCATCCCAGCGAGCCCGACTGAGAACCAACATCCCGTGAAGAGTTGGTCCCACTGGGATGAAATCCCAAGACAAGGCCCTGGCCCCTGACAGTCCTTTCCTTTCCTGACACCCACCTTCCGTCCCACGTGCGGCTCTAGTAAGGGCTTGTCCTCGATGTCTCATCCAACTTCCGGTATTTTACAAATCCTTGGCCCCGCAGAGGCAAGACTCAGAGCAGGAGGAGAGCAGAGGGAGCAGAGGCATGGGGCCCTCTCTCCTGTGACGTGGCTGCAGCTGGCTTGGTCATTTCTCCCACCACCAGCCCAGCTGTGTGTCCTCACTTCCTGGCTCTACTTAAACCTGGGGACGGTTTTGAACAAAGACAGAGTGGAGCTCCTGGTGACCTCCTAGCACATTGGCCTCTGTTCTACCAAGCAAGGGCCTTCCTGCCACCCATTACCCACCCTGTAGACCCCTGTCACTGCTCCACACATGCTGACAGGGCCTGAGAGCCCAGCGGGGTCAGTGCGTGCCTTGAAGACAGGAGGAGTCTGCCACATGAAGACCTCCTATTTCAACAGGCAGAGGTCAGTGGGCTTGGGCTCCGGCAGCCCCCAGCCATTAGGTGAGGCAAGCCCTTGTCCAGATCTCATCTGCTGCCCCACTGGGAGAGGCGGTGTCTTCCTTCAGAGTGTTTCTAGTCGTCTGACAGTTCCAGCTTTCTTGGCCCAGGCCCTGAACATGAGCATTGAGCATCAGCCTGAGCATCACCAGCAGATGGAAGTCGTGCTGTGTGAGGACAGTGGAAGGTGACCGGCTGATGGCACAAGCCAGCTGGTGGGAAGAGGCCCTCGTCCGCCACAGCGCGGGTGGCATTAGAGGGCTTCCTGCCTCAGAAGTCTCAGCATCCAGCTCGAAGCCATCTGCTGCTGCCACCTGAGAATTACTGTCAGAATTACTGTCCCAGCTTCACCCACCTTTGGGGCCTCCATATCCGCCATCACTATCAAGGTGACTCCCAGGAAAGTCTGAGGCCTGGGGTTGAGAGCCCTCCCAACAGGAAGTGACTTGACGACATGAACCTCGACCCTATCCCTTCCCTACGGCCCCATCCAGACTGAACCCAGACCCCATTTGTCTAATCTTTCAAGGTGTCCTTCACAATCCCACCCACAGCTATTCACCATCTTCCTGCTTGGGTGGGTCTCTACAGCTGCCCAGTGGGGCAGGCAAGAATGATTCCCCTATCCTACAGATGTGAAAACGGAGGCAGGGCTGTTCTGAGACGAGACCTGCAGGGCCGAGACTCGAACCCTTGTGTCCATACGCCTGTGAGTAACTGTCCAGTGAATGACTCCGGAAGCCACAGCAGGGTGTCCATACATCCACTCACTGATGTCAGTCTCTAGTCCCTTCTGAGTACTTTTCTGCTGGGATGGGCAATGATAGGAGGAGACCAGAGACAGAGGTGTGAGTGTGGTGGATGGGGGTCAGCCTGGTGGAGGGGGTGGGGCTGGGGATGGAGAGCACTCAGGGCAGAGGATCAGCAGCTGGAGAGGAAGGCCATAGGGGAGGCTGGAGACATCAGGGAAGAGGGCTGGATTCATCCTAAGGGATGTGTTCTGCCTTCTTATTTCTCTGAATTGGGGGCCAGCTGGGGTACCTGGTCCTCTCTTTGGAAAAACCTTTCCCAAGCCTGTTCCCACACCTTGCAGACAGCCCTTGCTCTAGCCCTTCCTGGCTCTCAGAACAGAAAGTTGGCCTAAGTTTCTGGCTAAGCCAGCCCTGCTCCTGCGGTGGGTAGAGGAGGTGACTGGGGATGGGCTCCACCCAAGGCATCCCCGCTGGGCTCCCAGGAGACACCCTGGGAGCCCCACCTGAGAGCAGCACGTGGTGGCCTTTCACCAGATGGTCACGCCTAGATCTTCCCCCAAGACGGCCGGCAGCAACACCTCGGGCCCTCCGTTTGTCGCTTCCCTGAAGAGCCGGGATCGAGGGGTGTTCTGTCCAGTCGCCTGTGACCACAGAGTTGCAGGGCCTTCCCTGGTATAAGAAAGGCACTTTGGCTCCTCTCTGGGAAAAGGGCAAGTTGGCTTTTCTAGGGGTGAAGATTCGTTCCTAATCACAACAGTGTATAACCTCCCTAACTCCTGCATGCCTCAGTTTTGGTCATCCCCATTTCACAAGATAATGCCTGTTGTCTGCCTTATATTACTCAAACAGACTTAATTCCTTTGTCCTTTTTTTAAACTTCTTTGTTTTAGCCAAATTCATTTGTTTATTAAGTTATTGGGTTTTTATTATGTGCCAAGCAGCATGTTTTGCTAAATTCAGTATAATTCATGAGAGAAAAAGCTCAAGAAAGAGATCACTCTAATTCATAAAGCAGTTTCATTGCAAAATTTGCAAACCAAGTGATTTCGGATAAGCTTTTGTTAATAAAATATTTGAAATCTGATTTTTTTTTTCATGTCGAAACTTTATTCTTTTAAATGAAGCTAACATTTATTGATTTAACTCAGGCCTTGTTTTTTCTTTTTTCTTTTTTTAACTGTTTGAAGTGTGGTTGACATATAGATAAGCACACAAGTCATAAATAGGCAGTTCTCTGAGTGTTCCCAAACCCATCATACCATACCACCAGCATCCAGACAAAAAACAGAACACGTGAGCTCCCAGGAGCCCCCAGCGCCCTCCCCACCTCACCAAGGTAACCACGACCTTGACTTCCAATGGGCTTTAAGAAGGCATCACCCTCTTCCTTCTGTACAGGGTGGACCAGGACCCTTAAAAAGAAGGCGAGAGAAAGAGCAGCAAGGCGGCTTCCAGGATTCCTGTGCACTCTCGTGCCCTGGAGCTGGTTGGGGCCCCAAGAACTCGGGGGCTTTTCCAGCCAGCTGTGCTCAGGAGTACCCAGGAGTCCCCTCTGGCAAGTGAATCTACTGAAAAACACTTGTCCATTGCTTTCCAAGAAAAAGAGCACTCTTTTCTTGTTTTTAACAATTGTATGAGGTCTTCAGAATCACATGCACAATTGGTGTGGACCAGAGAAAAGTAGCAAAGTTTCATTTTTTAGAAAGCTGGAACATTCAAGGAAGAGCCGTCCAGCTGGCTTGCATTCCAGGGCATTTTTTCAGCACCCTGCCTTCCCTCACCCTTCTCTAAAGGCAGGGCGCCCCTCGCCTGCCTGTTGTCTTGCCCTTGGTAATTGCAACCAGCTGTCCAGAGCGGAAATTCACACTTCCAGGTCCATGCAGGCTGCTCTCTGGGTGACTGTGAAGGCGGAAGTCCCCTGCCACCCCCAAGCCCGTCTCCTCTCAGGTCAAGGAACGCCCCCACCACCACCACCACCAATTCTGGTTCCAGCTCTTCTGTGAACTCCCTCGGGCTTGTCCCTTTCCCTCTTGGAGTATCAATATCCCCAGATGTAAAACAAGTGAGCCCCCACCCTGCTGCTGGACTGGCCTTCTGTGAGACGGACCCATGGAAGTAAAATTGCTGCAAGCTTTGGGAGGGATAGTTCTCCAGGCATCAGCTCCATGCCCACTCTTCCAGGAAGTCCCCCAGCAAGGCCCCTGTCCCTCAGCACATCAGCGTCTGGCAGCTAGTCCTGTGTATTCAGCAGGTCCTACATGTGCTGCAGGGAGTGGACACCTGTGCACGAGGCGGTGTGGCGTCTGTCCTACTGGTGCTGTAGCGTGGGTCACTTACCTGGCTGGCATCTCCCATTACTCCTTCGGGGTGAGTGTTATGTGAGTAGTAGGCCGGGGCTTGAGCTTGCAATTCTTTTCATATATTTCTCTCAAGAAACCTGGTTCCAAGAACAGATGCGCTCAACCTGGCTGAAAATAGGAGCAAATTTTTCAGGAGCCACCAGTCCCTGGTGGTGCTAGTGGTAAAGAACCCACATACCAATGCAGGAGATTAAGGAGACCTGGGTTCAACCCCTGGGTCCAGAAGATCCTCTGGAGGGCATGGCAACCCATGCTAGTATTCTTGCCTGGAGAATCCCATGGACAGAGGAGCCTGGAGGGCTACACAGAGCTTCACACATAGCTTCACAGAGTTGGACACGACTGAAGCGACTTAGCATGCAGGCACCAGTCCAGTTCTGGCTCTTCCAGGTCTCACCAGGCTTCCTTGGACAGACTCCACCCCTCCCCCACTTCAGGGTGAAGAGTGGGCCTCTGAAAACTCGTCCAGCTCTGATCTTTGCTGATTCTTGGAATCTGTTTTTCTCATCCAGAGAACAGGAGGCCAAGAGCAGGAAGAATAAACTGAGACTTCCTTAGAAAGCAAGCAGAAGTTTCTTAAAAGTTAGATGAATATCTATGGCCCAGCATATTCCACTCCTAGGTATTTACTGAAGAGAATGAACACATATGTCCACAAAAAGACTTGTACAAGAACATCTATAGCAGCTTTATTCCTAATCACCCAAACAGGAAGCAGTTCAAGCATCCAAGAAGTGACATGACAAACCAATTGTGGAACATCCAGATGATGGACTATTACTCAGCAGATATTCAGACAGTACCATTCTGGCTGTACAGGTGATGCAACAGGATGTATGAATCCCACAGTCGTTACACTGAGGGAGAAAAGCCAGATGAAGCGTACATGCTGCATTAATTACATATAGAAAGTTCTAGAACAGGTGAAACTACTCTATGGGAATAGCAATGAGAAAGTAGTAGTGAAGGGAAGCCCTGAGGGAACTTTCTGGGGCAATGGAACTCTTTTATTTTTTAATATTAATATTTATTTGGCTGCAGATCTGAGTTGTGGCGTGCAGATCTGGCCAGGGATGGAACCTGGGCCTCCTGTGTTGGGAGCTCAGAGTCGAAGCCACTGGACCACCAGGAAAGTCCCCTGGAACTGCTTTATATCTTGTTTTGAGTGCTGGGTATATGGGTCAAAACTACTGTCAAAACACTGACTAAATTATATTTTTATGTTTTAATGTACATAAATATTGCCTTAATTTAAAAATTAATTAAAACAGGTAAAGAAGGAAAAGCAGCTAAAACCTTTTGGTCAGGCCAGGAGGCTGCAGGCTGGGAGTGCAGTTTGTCTGTTAGAAGTTAACAGTTTGCAGGCCGGAGACACGAGGATCCTGGTGGGCCATTTTCACAGACACAACGTCATCAAGTGAGACCAAGAGGGTGGGGGTGCAGAGGAAGCAGGGACATGAGGACCAGCTTAAAGTTTCATTGGCTACAGCCCAGGAGAAGGGCTCATCTGTCCTTAAACTGGACGTTCACTGAGCTCTCCCCCGTGTAGACACCATGGCGGGCACTGAAGATACAGCAGTGACCAGAAGACATGGTCCCTGCCCTCAGGGAGCTCTGTGAGAGAGAGACCTTGAACCGCGTGAATCACACCGACAAGCCCCTCACCCCTGGACCAAGGACTGAGAAAGCACAGGGAGCTCCCAGATTACCAGCCTGGAGTCCTGCCCCTGTTCAGGTCCAGAAGAGTCACCCAGAAACCCTGACTTTAGAGCTGAGTTCTGAACGACTGCAAGATATTAACCAGATGCAGAGTACCGAAGAGGGCATCTTTCCCCAAAGCCAGAGCCTAATGCAGGAACCACAGACCCCAGAGCCGAAGGGGCCAGGTGGGCAGCAGCACTGCTGGAGCAGAGCATGGGACAAAGCAGCAGCGACCATTGCCATGCGACAATTGTTACAGGCCTGGTGTGGCCCCATCTTCCTGTTTTTGTTTTTCAAGAAAATCTAGAAATCTGGAGTTTCTTCAATGTAAACACAAATCCGTTTTCAACTCTTGTCACATTTTAAAATCACTTTTATAGATTTATCACTACTTTAAATCACTTCAGAGCAGCTCCAATCAAACTTCCAGCAGGATTTTTTTAGTAAAAACATGCAAACTGATTTTAAAACATGTTGAAAAGCAAAAGAACCTAGAATATCCAAAAACAATCTTGGAAAAGAACAACAAAGTTGGAAGAATCTCACTACCTGATTTCCGGATTTAGTAGAAATCTACCGTCTCAGGACATTATGTTTCTGGCCAAAGGACAGACATGTAGATCAATGGGATAGAAGAGTGTCCGGAAATAGACTCACACAAATATGATCAACTGATTTTTGACAAAAGTGCAAAAGGGATTCAATGAAGAAAGGATCATCTTTTCATTAAATGATATGACAGTGTGACAGATGGACTCTTAGGTGGCCCGTCACGACTCCTGCCTTCTCGTGTTCACACCTTTGTGTAAACCCATCCTCTTGAGGGTAGGTGGGACCTGTGACTTGCTTCTAACCAATGGAATACGGCAAAGTGATGGGATGTCATTCCCATGGCTACCTCATGTTGTATGAGGCTCCATCTTGCTGGCCACTTGCTCCAGAGACTCTCCCTGATGACTTGTTGGAGTAGGCAGCTGTGTTTGGAAAGCCCGCAAAGCAAGGAACTGCAAGAGAGAGACTTCTAGGAACTAGGTGGCCTGTAGGAGCTGAAAGTCACCAGCAAGAGGAATTCCCCCAACAATTTGGATGAGCTTGGAAGCATACTCTTTCCAGTCAAGCCTCCAGATGAAAACATAGCCCAACGAGCCCCTACAATGACCCAACTAAGCTGTGCTCAGACTCCTGACCCACAGAAACTGTGAGATAATAAATGTGTTTTGTTTTAAGCCTTTTAGCCTCTAAATTTGTGATAATTTATGATGCAACACAGAAAATCCATAAGCCAAAAAATAAAATCTCTGGACTTCCCTGGTGGTCCAGTGGTTAAGAATCTACCTGCCAATGCTGAAGACATGGGTTCCAGCCCTGGTCTGGGAAGATCCAGCATGTCTCAGAACAGCTAAGCCCGTGACTATAACTACTGAGCCCACACGCTGCAACTGCTGAAGCTGTGCACCTAGAACCTGTGCTCTGCAACAAGAGAAACCACCACAATGAGAAGCTCTCACACAGCAACAAAGAGTAGCCCCTGCTCACCACAACTGGAGAAAGCCCAGGCAGCAGCATTGATAAATAAATTGTTAAAAATAAAACCTCTACCTAAATCTTATATACAAAAGTCAGCTCTCAATGCAAAAGCATAAAACTTCCAGATAAACACTGAACACAGATATATTTGGCCAGACAGTGGCCAAGGTGGCAGCCACAGGGCAGGGCAGAGGCAGGGATGGAGGGAAGCACAGTTGTGACCCACTAGGACTCCAGGTCCCGAGCTGCCCAGGTGTCACGTGCATAGCAGCAGCTTCAGCCCTGGGATCTCTCTGAGGGCAACTCTGGTCTCCTTTTGCTCCCAGCTGCTCAGTCCTTCTGCTTTCTCTAATCTAGTCCAAATCTGATCAGTTTAGCTAACACCACCCCGACAGGTCAGAGTTCTTTGCCGCATCGTAGGTGACTGACCAACCTATGGATGCACAGTCCTGGCTCAGTGCCACCCTAGTTCTTTCAGTTTCCACCCCTGAGCTCAGCCAACCACTGCCACCTCCCAGTGGGGCCGCGGGAGGGACACTGGATGAGGCAGATGCTGTGACTGTCTCACTAGAAAGACACAGCTCTGTGCCTAAGTCCCTTTGTGCCATCATTCTGAGGTTCCCTGGAGAGGGACACAGGCCAGGGATGCCATGGTCCTCTGGTGCCCCCCACAAACACCCTTACTCCTGCTACGCTGCAAGCTCAGGCGAGCTGCAATTGCCAGAAGCCCCACTGAAAACGCCAGGAAGCAACCCAGAGACAGGTGTTAGAAGCTGGGCAGAGAGTGGTGCAGAAAGCTACCCGGGTAGGGCAGGGCCATCCCTTTCTAAGAAGATGCTCTGGGGAAATAGGCAGTGCCACCCTGAGTCACCACTGTCAGCCGGCTCCCAGGGGCCTATGGGTAGAGTGAATTCAGCAGCATGTCTGTGTGCAAGAGCGATGCAGGGCCCAGGAGATGGGAGGACTCAAGTAACTGAAGAGAACGACTCATGAGCCAAGCAAGTGTCACCATTTGTGGAGAGAAGAGCAAAAGGGTCCTATGGAACCAAAGTTAGGTAGAGGGTGCTGGGCTCCCCATTTAAGAAGGGCTAAGTTTTACACTGCTTTGGCTAATCTACCCAGATCAGTCCCTGACACAGCACCCCATCAAACACCCTCCTGTGTTTTTTCATTCATGGACAAAGCCCCCAGGGTTCTCAGAACACTCTGCCTCCCTCTCTCCCAGGCTGGTGATTCAGTCAAGTCTGTATAAGCACAGCCTCGAAAGAACAGAATAGAAGGATTAGCTGACTTCCCAATGGGCAGTGGGTGGCAGCAGGGTGGGGTGGGGACCATGACTCCTCCTTGAATGTCCAAAGGACACAAAAGCTGTCGCAACAATCACAAAAAGTAAATCTCAGTTTGTTTTTTCCTGTGGCCTTCATCAAGATAGGAAAGTAGAAGAAAGGAAACGGGTACTATGCAGAAGGGGTCACCGTGCTCTCCCTGGTCCTAAACAAGATGTCAAGTAGGCATCCAGCCATTTGGAAGATCTTGAAGGTAAGAGAGGGGGCAAGAACCCCTGAGGACAGATGGAGGCAAAGGCCTGTGACTCCCAGGCCTCCTATGATGCCGCTGTTGCTTGTCATGAGATGCAGGTTGCCATGGTGGTGGGTGGATGCAAGGTTCAACCGAGGAGAGGAGACTGGGAAAAGGTCTCAAGGGAAGATGCTGGGGGAGGCTATTTTCTTGTTGTGTACCCCCACAATGGTCTGAGGACTTTACACGGCCTCCCCCCTAGTGTTGACCAGGGGCCACTGGGGGCATGACCCATCCTGTGACAAGTGACAAGGGTGATCCAAAATATAAGGGACTCCATGGTGGGAGGCTTCCTGGAGGAGACACATGTGGGATGGGCCAGGCTGTAACAGCCATGGACTGTGGGAGTGTGCAGAGGGACAGAGCACTCCAGGGTGAGGGGGCACCAAGGCCCCTGCAGGAATCAGCTAGTTGTGTGCAATGCCCTGGGAAGAGAACGAAGGATCCTCAGCCATCAGGGGGAGCTGCCAAGTGGACCAGAGTCTGAAGCCTATCAGCTCCAGTGGCCATCAGGGTCTGCCGTCTGCAGCCACCCAGTGGTCCCCAGCCATCCTGGTGCACCTCCTCGCTCTGTCACCTGCCGGTGCCCAGGAGACTCCTGGAAGCACTGGAATTCTGCCCTGAGGTTGCTGGAGCAGGCCCCTGCCTCTCACCAGCTTCGTTCAAGCCTCATGTTGTGAACACAGAGCCAAGCCCTGTGCCCACTGCGGGGACAAAGCAGACAAAGCAGACAGGGTTCCGGCCTCATGGAGCTTACGTTCCAGTGGGAAATGAAGCATCGCTCACAGAACATGCAAAGAGCCATCATGCCAGCGCTGCTGTGTGCACATGGCGGGGAGGGCAGGACCACCGAGTTGGCCGAGGCATCCGTAGCTGCAGAGCAAATTACCCTCAAATGCAGTGGCTTAAACAGCAGTGACCGTTTACTATCTTTCATGGTTTCTTTGGATCAGAAATGTAGAAAGAAAGGACCCAGTGGGGGTGGCCTATCTCTGATGCCTGGGGACTCAGCTGGAGGACTTGAAGCCTGGGTGCTGGAACTACCTGAAAGCTCACTCACCCCTTTGTGAGCCTGGCTTGTTGGTTAGGACACTCCTGTGGTCTTTCTCTGAGGCCTGGGCTTCCTCACAGCATGACACCTGAGTTCTAAGAACAAGCAGCCCAAGAGAGAAAGAGCCTGGAGGAAACCGCATGGCTTTGAAAGGGTCTTCAGGAATCATATAGTGTCACTTTGACATTTTCTTCTGGTTGCTGCTGCTGCTGCTGCTAAGTCGCTTCAGTCGTGTCCGACTCTGTGTGACCCCATAGACGGCAGCCCATGAGGCTCCCCTGTCCCTGGGATTCTCCAGGCAAGAACACTGGAGTGGGTTGCCATTTCCTTCTCCAGTGCATGAAAGTGAAAAGTGAAAGTGAAGTTGCTCAGTCGTGTCCAACTCTTAGCAACCCCATGGACTGTGGCCCACCAGGCTCCTCCGTCCGTGGGATTTTCCAGGCAAGAGTGCTGGAGTGGGTGCCATCGCCTTCTCTGATTGAAGAGAAACAACTTCAACCAACTTCTTCTGGTTGAAGCAGTTATAAAGATGGAGCCAGGTCCAAGTGTAGGAGACAGAGACTCTGACCCCTTGGAAAAGAAGCATCAGTGGCATCTGGTAAGAACCTGAGGGATGGATATATATAATACATATATCATGCTCACACCTAGTTATTCAGTCTGACTCTTTGCGGCCCTTTGAACAGTAACCTGCCTGGCTCCCTGTCCATGGGACTTTTCAGGCAAGAATACTGGAGTGGGTTGCCATTTTCCTCCTCCAGGAAATCTTCCCAACCAAGGGATTGAACCTGTGTCTCCTGCATAGAAGGCAGATTCTTCACCAGCTGAGCCATCAGGGAAGCCTATTTTATATATATATATAAAATATTAATGTATGTATACGATATATAGATGCAGCCTTCTTTGGAAAATAGTCACTACATCCCAGAAGCAAGCCTTGCAGGATGCTCTGGAGTCAGCCAGATTCCAGGAAGGAACACTCCAGGCAGAGGGAGAGCATAGGGACCACTCTGAGGTAGAAAGGAGTCGAGGGCATGTGCGCTCCAGGGAGAAGCCCTGCACTCCTAGAACGAGGGTGCGCGGGGTCAGAAAGTGAGGCCAGGAAGGTGGGCGGGGCAGAGAACACGGGGTTCTGGGGTCGGGTGTGTGGGCTTGGGCTCTGAGCCTGACGGCACACTGAAGCCAGGAACTGACCCAATCAAACATCTGTTCCAGCAGGCTTCATCTGCTGCTGAGTGGAGATGGGCTGGATGGGGCAAGAGTGGGCGATGGGAGACAGAAGCGTCCATGCCCCTTGGTCTGAGAACCACCTGCCTAGAGGCAGTGGAGTGAGGACTGAGCCCACCCAGAGGTGTGAAAAAGGCCCCCAGAGAAGGCAGGGGGTGGGATGGGCAAGGTGGTGCCAGGCAAAGAGGGAGATCCCAGAAGGGAACCTAAGCTAAGCGTGAGCTAAGAGCTGCCCGGAGAAACCCCCTGACCTGGACCTGGTGAAGAACCTGGTAAAATCTCTCTGACAGGTGCAAATTCCCCGAGGCCCCCTGGGTAAAAGGAACACTGTATTTCTTGGCACTTCGTGATGACATCTCTTGGTCTTTCTAAATAAAATTAAATCCTCTGGGGGCCCCATTTGCTAAGGTTGCAGAGACCAGATTATCTACCATGATTCAAGGTGTCTTCCCCTGCCTCTGGTTGTGCAAAAACTGCAGAATGTTGCCATCTGGATCCACGGGGACAAGGTCCCGCTACCCAGCTGGGGTGTTCCTTGCTGGGGGCCCTGGTTTAGGAAGATGAGAGCCATTCAAAGACAGACCCACATCTATAGACCCAGGTCTGCATGCCAAAAGCAGTCGGGCCCCGACCAGCAGCTTCCTGGAGCCGGTTCTCTGGGATGGAGGGGAATACGCCATCCTCCAGAAGTCCAGCTTCCCGTTCTGGGGTCCCTCCCTCTTCCTCCTTCAAAGCCCACAGCCCAGCCCCTCCCCTCCTTGGCCGTCTAGCTCAGTCCTGCCAAAGAGCCCCCTATTCATCCACAAAGCCTTTCTGAGGAGCTCTGCCTGGAAATCAGACAGCTATTCATTTCCTCCCCTGGGCTTCAGGTGAGTCACAGACCTGACCTCTGCATTCTGGGGGTGCTTAGACATCCTCCAGTGTTGACAGCAATGGAGAGCAGACCCCAGGCTACATGTTTACATAAATCCTCCTGCTGCTTTGCCCTTAGAGGACAGCGTGGTGGGGCCTTAGGTTTTCCAAGGGTGGAGGGAATTTTTGGCCCCCCTGATCTCAGAGATCCCCTCCAGCCCTGCTGCTCTGAGATTCTGGGACAATAGAGCCACATGCAGCGGCCATGGCATCAGAGGGAGCCCCTCCCCCAGGCCTGCTGGGCAGGGCCGCAGACAGCACCCCAGAGACTCCCAAAGCTCACATAGCCGCCCAGGGAGAGTTCGCCTCCCCAACAAAGGCTGCCGTTTCCTGTCTTCCCACACGTGATCCCAAAACAAAACAAAACCCAACACGCTCTTTCCAGCCACCTGGTTGCCCCTGCAAGTCACCTGCCTGGATGCCACACAAGGCGGCCTTCCCTGGAGTCCCTAGGGATCCCAGCAGATCTGCATCCAGCCAGGCTGCTCTGGAGCAGGGAGTCAGGGCTCCAAGCTGGTGGGAGTCAGGCCAGCTAACAGCATCCCTGAAACTGAGTGAAGCCTGGCAGCAGAGGTCACCTGAATATTTCCCTGCCTAAGACTGAGGGGAGCTTAGTCCAGAGCCAGGAGCCAGGGGCTACCCTCCCAGGGCTGGGTCTGTCTTTAGCATGGCGGGCCCTGAGCTGGAGTTCTGCTCTGGACTCCTAGCCAAGCCTCGCTGCTAGGACTGATTTCCCAGAGCCCTGAGCTGCGCCGAGGTTCTGAACAGTTTAGAGCCCAAGGCTCCTCTCTCCCCTTGACCTTTCATTCATCCTTGTCACCTCTCCTTTAATGGACTGATCGCCCCTCTAGGTAACTCCCACTCCACCCTCAACCAAAAGTCACCCTCCCACCCAGTGCTGCTGCCTGGAGCCCTGGTGTCTTTCCAACCGGGGATCTTGGAAGTGCTGCTGGCTTTCAGGGCAATGCCAGCACCCTCAGGCCCTCTCCTGGGACCAAATAACAGCGCCTCACATCTCAGGTGCCTCTCATGTGTCTGATGATCAGGAAAGTGATGACCACTTATGTCTTATGAATTCCTGTTTCACCTGGCTCAGGGGGTTAAGTGTTTTCTCCCAGGAAGACACAATGGGAATTCAATTCAGGTCTGTCTGACCCCCAAAGGCCATGCTCCCTCTCTCTCTCTCTTCTGCACAGCCTTTCCTCACTTCAACCCACCCCTGAGCCTCAGCTGAGTCCTAGCCCTCTGCACCCCAGCTTGGCTATTGTGGTGGCCAGGTGCCTCCTTTGGAGAGAGCAGCGCCCCCTGTAGGTTAGGACAGGGCTCCAGGAAGAGCTGTCAGCCAGATAATCTGCAGCCACCAGGCCCTGCTGGCTTCCAGGTGACTTTTCCACTATGTGCTCTGGTTCCCTCTGCTACTGGGCCCTGCCCTCCTGCCCCCGGGGAAGGCTGGTGGCGGGGGAATGGACTCCCCCTTCATTCCCTGCACACCATGAAACTCTGTTCCTGACTTCCCTTCCTCACATTTGGAAACCAGTCTCCTGCCGGGTCCCTATTACTTTTCTTTTTCTCTCTTTTTTTTAAATTTAGTTTTTACTTTATATTGGAATATAATTGACTTACAATGTTGTGTTAGTTTCAAGTGTAGAGCAAAATGATTCAGTTACATATATACATGTATCCTTTTTGAGGTTCTTTTCCTATATAGATTATTACAGAGTATTGAGTGGAGGCTGCTGCGCTCTACGGTACGTCCTTGCTGATTATCCAGTTTATATATGCACAAGTGCATGCTCAGTCGTGCAATCACGTCTGACTCTTTGCAGCCCCATGTGCTGTAACCCACCGGGCTCTTCTGTCCACGGGATTCTCCTGGCAAGAATAATGGAGAGGTCCTGACCCAGGGGTCAAACCCGAGTCTCCTGCATCTCTCTTGCACTGGCAGGTGGATTCTTTACCACTTAGCCACCTGGGAAGCCCCATTTTATATATAGTAACGTGTATATGTTAACCCTAACTCCTAATTTATCCCCACCACCCACCCCCATGTTTCCCCTTTGGTAACCGTGTTTGTTTTTGAAGCCTGTTTCCTGTCTCTGTTCTGTAAATATGTTCATTTGTGTCATTACACTCAAAAGTGAAAGTGAAGTCGCTCAGTTGTGTCCAACTCTTTGCGACCCCATGGACTTAGCCCACCATGCTCCTCTGTCCATGGGATTTTCCAGGCAAGAGTACTGGAGTGGGTTGCCATTTCCTTCTCCAGGGGATCTTCCCAACCCAGGGATTGAACCCAGGTCTCCTGCATTGCAGGCGGACGCTTTACCATCTGAGCCACCAGGGAAGCCCAATTATACCTGAGGAACTTTAAATACTGATGCTCAGATCCCACCCCCAGAGATTCTGATCCAATTGTTCAGGAGTGTGGCCTGGGCATGGGCAGCTTCAAAGCTCCTCAGGCGACTAGAGTGTACAGCCAGGACTGCGAGCCGCTACAGCGCACTGGAGCTGATCCATGTTGATCTGTCCCAGGGCTGGCACTTCAGTCTCATTCAGCATTGGCTGGATGAATGAGGTGGCCCCCATAGTCCAGGGAGTTGGGGTGCTGCTGCTAGTGCCCTGAGATGGCAACAATACTGCCTGTTCCCTCCTCCTGTACCTTTTCGCTCTCCCTGACCCCCTCCTCCTTCTTCTGTCAATGAATAAACTTCATTTCTTAGAGCAGCTTATGTTCAAGGCAAAATTGAGCAGGAAGCACAAAGATTTCCCATATACTCCCTTTCCCTACACACCGACCTATGCCCCCACCAGAGAGGTACATTTATTACAATCAGTGACCCTAAATTATCACCCAAAGTCCATAGTTCACTCTTGCTGTTGTACATTCCATGGGTATGGACAAGTGTAGAATGACTTGTGGGGCTTCCCAGGGAGCATTAATTATAAAGAACTTGCTGCCAAGATAGGAGACATGAGAGATGCAGGTTTGATCCCTGGGTTGGGAAGATCCCCTGGAGGAGGGCATGGCAACCCACTCCAGTATTCTTGCCTTTGGAGAATCCCATGGACACAGGAGCCTGGTGGGCTACAGTCCATAGCGTTGCAAAGAGTTGGAAGATTATCTTATTGATTTTAAATCTTTATTCTTTTCTAAAACATACATTCAATGCTATAAATTTTCCTCTAAATACTACCTTTGCTACATCCCATAAATTTTGATAGATTGTGGTTTCATTTTCATTTAGTCCAAAATGTTCTAAAATTCCTCCTGAGATTTCCTTTTCGCCCCATGTGCTATCTAGAAGTGTGTTGTTAAATCTCCAAATACTTTGGGATTCTCCAACTATCTTTCTGTTATTAATTTCTAGTTTCATTCTATTATGGTCTGAGAACAGACATTGCATGATTTATACTCCTTTAAATTTGTTAAGTTGTGTTTTATGGCCCAGAATGTGGACTATCTTGATTAAGGTTTCATGTGACCTTGAGAAGAATGTAAAATCTGCTGTTGTTGGATGACTTAGTCTATAGATGTCAATTATATCCAGTTGACTGATGGTGCTGTTGACTTCAACTATGTCCTTACTGATTTTCCTCCTGCTGAATCTGCACATTTCTCTTAGGGAGTGATAATGTCTCCAACTATAGTAGTGGATACTCCTTTGCTCCTTGTGATTCTATCCATTGTTGCCTCACATGTTTCAATGCTCTGTTGTTAGATTCATATACCAGAAGATAGCTGTGTCTTCTTGGAGAACTGACCTCTTTACCATTATGTGATTCCCCTCTATCCATGATAATTTTCCTTGCTCTGAAGTGTGCTCCTTCTGAAATTAATATAGCTACTCTTTCTTTTAATTACTGTTCAGTTCAGTTTTTTCACTCTGTTGTGTCCAACTCTTTACGACCCCATGGACTGCAGCACACCAGGCTTCCCTGTCCATCACCAACTCCCAGAGTCCACCCAAACTCATGTCCATTGAGTCGGTGATGCCATCCAGCCATCTCATCCTCTGTCGTCCCCTTCTCCTCCTGCCCTCAATCTTTCCCAGTATCAGGGTCTTTTCAAATGAGTCAGTTCTTTGCATCAGGTGGCCAAAGTACTGGAGTTTCAACTTCAACATTAGTCCTTCCAATGAACACCCAGGACTGATCTCCTTTAGGATGGACTGGTTGGATCTCTTGCAGTCCAAGGGATTCTCAAGAGTCTTCTCCAACACCACAGTTCAAAAGCACCAATTCTTTGGCACTCAGCTTTCTTTACAGCGCAATACTCACATCCATACGTGACCACTGGAAAAACCAGAGCCTTGACTAGACGGACGTTTGTTGGCAAAGTAACGTCTCTGCTTTTTAACATGCTGTCTAGGTTGGTTATAACTTTCCTTCCAAGGAGTAAGCATCTTTTAGAAGGGTATAACTTTCTCCATTCATTTATTTATAATTTACATGTATTTTTATATTTAGGGTCTTGTTTTTTTAATTCACTCTGATAATCTCTTTTAATTGATTTATTTAAGTCATTGATATTTAAAGTGATTACTGATATAATTGAATTAATATCTACCATATTTATTACTGATTTCTATCTGTTGCCCTTGCTCTTTTTTTCTATCTTTGTCTTCTATACTTTTTCTACCTTTTGTGGTATTAATTGAGCATTTTATATAGTTCTATTTTTTCTCCTTAGCATATGAATTATACTTCTTTTTGTAATGGTTGGCCTAGGGCTTGCAATATATATTTACAATTAATTACAATTAATCTAAGTCCGCAACACTACACCACCTCACCTAAGGTAGTGCAAGGGCTTTGTAATGGTTTTAATTTCTCTCTCCCATCCCTTGTATCATTGCTGTTCTGCTGCTTCTGCTTAGTCACTCAGTCATGTCCAACTCTTTGCGACCCCATGGACTGCAGCTGGCCAGGCTCCTCTGTCCATGGGATTCTCTAGGCAAGAATACTGGACTGGGTCTCCTGCATTGCAGGCAGATTCTTTACCACTGAGCCAGCAGAGAAGCCCCAGCGCTGGCAAAAATATATATGTGTGTGTTCAGTTCAGTTCAGTTCAGTCGCTCAGTCATGTCTGACTCTGTGCGACCCCATGAATCGCAGCATGCCAGGCCTATCACAATAAAAAAAATATATATATATGCTGCTGCTAAGTCGCTTCAGTCGTGTCCGACTCTGTGCGACCCCATAGACGGCAGCCCACCAGGGTCCCCCGTCCCTGGGATTCTCCAGGCAAGAACACTGGAGTGGGTTGCCATTTCCTTCTCCAATGCATGAAAGTGAAAAGTGAAAGTGAAGTCGCTCAGTCACGTCCGACTCTTAGCAACCCCATGGACTGCAGCCCACCAGGCTCCTCCATCCATGGGATTTTCCAGGCAAGAGTACTGGAGTGGGGTGCCATTGCCTTCTCCGATATATATATATATATATATTCAAATGCATTGTTGTTATTATTTTGAGCAAGTTGTTGCCTCTTAGATCAATTAAATAGTAAGTTTTTTTACATCCACCTTCTCATTCTGGCTCAGAGGGTAAAGCATCTGCCTGCAATGCAGGAGACCTGGGTTCGATCCCTGGGTCAGGAAGATCCCCTGGAGAAGGAAATGGCAACCCACTCCAGTACTCTTGCCTGGAAAATTCCATGGATAGAGAAGTCTGGTAGACTACAGTCCATGGGATCGCAAAGAGTTGGACACAACTGAGCGACGTCACTTTCACTTTCTCATTCTCTAATGCTCTTGATTTATGTAAGTCAGAACTTCTGACATATGTCATTTTCCTTCTTATGACAAACTTCTTTTAATATTTAAGACAGTTCTATGATAACTAGTTTCCTCAATCTTTATTTATCTGAGAAAGTCTTAATCTCTTTTTCACTTTTGAAGAATAATTTTGCAGGACACAGAATTCTAGGTTGGAGTCTTTTCTCTCTCAATACTTTAAATATTTAACTCTACTTTCTTTTAGATTGCATGGAGAGAAGTCAGATGTAATTCTTATCATTGCTCCGCTGTAAGCAGGAATTTTTTTCCTCTGGTGTCTTTCAAGATTTTGTGTTTGTCTTTGATTATCTGAAGATTAAATATGAAAAGCCTAGGTGTAGTTTTTTTGTGTTGTTTTGGCATTTATCGTGCTTGCTGTTCTGTGAGCTTCTTAGATCCATGGTTTATTGTCTAACATTAATTTTGGAAAATTCTCAGTCATTATTGTTTCATATGTTGCTTCTGTTCCTGTCTCTCTTTCTTTTCCTGCTAGTTCCGTTACACTTTTTAAGTTGTTCCACAGTTCTTGGATATTTTGTTCTGTGGGGGTTATTTTAAGTCTTTTTTCTCTTTGCTTTTTAATTTTGAAAGTTTCCATTATCATGCTTTCAAGCTCAGAGATTCTTTCCTTAGCTAATGAGCCTATCAAAGGCATTCAGTGTTTCTGTTACTTTTTTTTTTAATTTCTAGCATTTCTCTTTGGTTCTTTCTTAAAAACTACATGTTTCTGCTTACTTTATCCACCTGTTCTTGCATGTTGCCTACTTTTCCCATATTTACCATAGTTTTTTTTTTTTTTTAATTCCTGTTCTAGTAATTCTAACATTCCTGCCATATCTGACTCTGGTTCTGATGCTTGTCAGTATCTTCAAACTGTGGTTCCTGCCTGTTAATGTGTCTTGTATTTTCTTTGTTGAAAGGCAGACATGATATATTGGGTAAAAGGAACTGTGGTAAATAGGCCTTTAGTAATGTAGCGGTGAAATGTAGGAGGAGGGGAAGCATTCTGTAGTCCTGTGATTAAATCTCGGTCTTTTGGTGACCCTGTGCCCTGAATCATGAACTATCAGTGCTTCTCATTTGTCCCCCACTCCCTGCCTTAGGGGGGGCACGACGGCTGGAAGGGGCTGGAATTGTGTATTTCCTTTCCCCCGTATAGAAGGCTAGAGTGGACCGGAGATAAGTATTTCCCTTCCCCCAGGTTGGTGGTGGTTGTTCAGTTGATAAGTCATGTACAACTCTTGGCAACACCATGGACTGTAGCATACCAGGCTCCTCTGACCTCCACCATCTCCTGGATAGATTGATTAGGTTGACTAGGCTCTGATCAACCCCCAAATTTAGGGCCTGGCAAATAGAGTCTCCTTGCCTGTTGAGAACAGAGTGCTGTGGTATATTTCAAAATGATGTCTTTTCCCTTCCCCCTGCCAGAAGTACAGGGGATTTTTTATCTCCAATATTCACTCTGAGACTCTGATAGAGCTCCTGGAGATAAAATTCACAAAAGCATGGTAGAACTCCCATGCAGGGTCCCCCTGGAGTTTTTAACCCTCAGAGTTGTTCACATTGAGCCTCCAACAATTCACTAATTACCGTTCAGGTTTCCTTACCTTGACTCTGGTTCTTGCAGACATTTCTGCTCTAATAAGTTGTAATTCTCTGTATCCAACCTATCTGAGTCTCCAGTTTTGCAACCTCACTTCTCTGATGGTCTTAAGAAGAGTTGCCAATTTTTCAGTTTGTTTAGTTTTTTAACTTGTTGTTAGGACACAGTGGCAACTTCCAAGCTCCTTCTGTGCCAGACTAGAAACCCAAAGTCCCTTCCTCTGCTTTCCAATGCCTTTGTTGCTGTTCAGTCACTCAGTCATGTCCAACTCTTTGAGACCCCATCACACCAGGCTCCCTGTCCTTCACTATCTCCTAGAGTTTGCTCAAATTCATGTCCATTGAGTCATTGATGCCATCCAACCATCTCATCCTCTGTCACCCCCTTCTCCTCCTGCCCTCAATCTTTCCCAGCACCAGAATCTTTTCCAATGAGTCAGTTCTTCACATCAGGTGGCCAAAATATTGGAGCTTCAGCTTCAGCATCAGTCCTTCCCATGAATATTCAGGGTTCATTTTCTTTAGGATTGGCTGGTTTGATCTCCTTGCCATCCAAGGGACTCTCAACAGTCTTCTCCAGCACCACAATTTGAAAGCATCAGTTTCTTGGTACACAGATTTCTTTAGGGTCCAACTCTAACATCCATGCATGACTACTGGAAAAACCATAGTTTTGACTAGACAGACCTTTGTTGGCAAAGTAATGTCTCTGCTTTTTAACATCCTGTCTAGGTTTGTCATAGCTTTTCTTCCAAGGAGCAAGCATCTGTTCATTTCACGGCTGCAGACACCCTCTGCGGTGATTTTGGAGTCCTAGAAAATAAAGTCTCTCACTGTTTCTGTTGTTTCCCCATCTATTTGCCATGAAGGGATGGGACCAGAAGACATTATCTTAGTTTTTTCAATGTTGAGCTTTAAGCCAGCCTTTTCACTCTTCTCTTTTACCTTCAACAAGAGGATCTTTAGCTCCTCTTCAATTTCTGCCAATAGAGTGGTGTCATCTGCATATCTGAGGTTATTGATATTTCTCCCAGCAATCTTGATTCCAGCATGAGCTTCATCCAGCCTGGTATTTTGCATGATGTACTCTGCATATAAGTTAAATAAGCAGGGTGACAATATATGGCTTTGACGTACTCCTTTCCCAATTTTGAACCAGTCTATTGTTCCATGTCTGATTCTAACTGGTTTCTCAGGAGGCAGGTAAGGTGGTCTGGTATTCCCATCTCTTTCAGAATTTTCCAATGCCTGCCCTCTAGCAACTCCTCCCCACTCATGGACAGGCCCATGCAGGTGAATCTTTGGGCGTCAAGGGTAAAAGAGAAGAGCACTTGCTGGAGAGGTTACATCTGACCGGGGAGATGGACCGGCTGGTGGTACACAGAAGAAGCACCACGCCCAATCCCATTCCACTCTCCATCCTTGGGCTCCACTGCCTTCCTCTGGGAGGTAACTAAGTTCTAGGACCTGTACATTCTCAGTTTAAAGTACTCTCCACACACACTCACCCACCCCAGGCTCCCTCCTAACTTTCCTAATTAGCTCTGACTCAGCCTCCGGAATAACTCAGATTGGACGCCAATCTAGTTGGGGGTTTTCTGATACACTGTCATGGAACAAAGCCTGACTGTAGAAGGCCTTCAATAAATCTCTGTGGCAGAGGGACTTCCCTGGTGGTCCAGAGCTTAAGAATCCACTTTGCAATGCAAGGGATGTGGGTTCGATCTCTGGTCGGGGAACTAAGATCCCACATGTGGCAGGGTAACTAAGTCCATGTACTACAACTTCTGAGCCGATGCCTCAGCATGAGAATCCATGTGCCTCAAACTACAGAGCCCATGTGCTCTGGAGCCCGCCTGTCCCAAGGAAGATCCCGTGTACCGCAGCTAAGACCTGGTGTGCTATGCTGTCGCTCAGTCATGCCCACCTCCTTGCAACCCCATAGCCCACCACGCTCCTCTGTCCAGGGGATTCTCCAGGCAAGAGTACTGGAGTGGGTTGCCATACCCTCCTCCAAGAGATCTTTTGAACCTGGGTCTCCCACATTGCAGGTGGATCCTTTATCATCTGAACTATCAGGGAAACCCAAGAATACTGGAGTGGGTAGCCTATCCCTTCTCCAGGGGTTCTTCATAGCCCAGGAATTGAACTGGGACCTCCCGTATTGCAGGTAGATTCTTTACCAGCTGAGCTACTAGGGGAAGACCCGACACAGCCAAAATAAATTAATAAAAAAATTTTTTTTTAATATTTAAAAATTAATAAATATGTTGTGGTAGAAATGACTGCGTAGAACTGTGTTTCCTTCCTTTAGTGGGTGTAGCTACTGCTGTAATCAAACATTCATTGAGGTTATTATATATAATGTCCATCTTTCCCTTTAGGCCATGAGGATTTATTTTTTCATCATTGAACTCCCTACATTTAACCCAATGTGGTATATATTAATAGTAGTTAATCAACAAATAGTTCATGAGTAGATGGGTGGATAAATGATGAGAGATGAATTGAGCCCTCACCGAACAGAGGGGTTTAAACGTGTTTGGGAGGCGATGCCACATACATGGCAGCAGGGGTGGGAAAGCACTGTTTGGGGATGAACTCACTGGCGTTCTGGGGAGACTGTCAGCAAGACAAGCTTGCACCTGGAGGCTAAATACCTTGTGGATTATGCAAAAGCATTTTTTGGTGGATGTGTTGGGGTGGTGGAGAAAGGAAGTATTTTACCCCAGTCTGCAGCTCATGTCAAAGGCAGGCTGTGGGAGAGCAGGCAGGCCCGGGTGGGAAGAAAGCTTGTTGGGACCAAACACCGAGAAACCAGTGTTCCCAGCAGCCACTGACTCATGGGCAGCCTCTAGGCAAGGGGCAGAAATGGGCCCTCCAAACCCAGCGTCTGGGGCCCTGCTTTGGTGGGGAGTTTCGTATCCTAGTTGACTGTAGGAAACAAACGTTGATAGGATGATGAAGGCTCATGGGGGCATTAGGATCCTGGTCGGGGGTGCTGAGGTCAGGAGCAGGTCCTCCTTGGGTGGTCAGAGCCCTCAGTGGGAGGAATGGAGGCCAGGCTCTCACGGAGCTAGTCGTGGACTTCTGCCAGCCCATGGATGGAGCCCCATGCTGTGGACTGCAAGGTTCTGGCTCTTCCCGTGTATGAGACCTCAGATTTGTTGTGGCAACACAGAAGCCCAGAGACCCACAGGCTCAATGTATACATGGGAAAATAAGCCTAGAGTGAGTAAGACAATGTCCAGGGTGCCACAGGAAGGCAGCAGGTGATCTGAATCTGGGACCAATGTCCCAGGACACCAGGGCCACCCACTTACTATCTTTAGAAGGTTGCCCTAACCTCTCTGAGCTTCAGTGCACTCATCTATAAAATAGGAATAATAATACCTACCTTAGAGGACTGCTGTATCAAATGATTCCTGCATTCAATAAGTATTTACTGAGGGCTATGGCAGATTCTGCTAGTTATTCTCCCTTGGTGGAAACAGAACCCCTCTTTTCGCTGGGAACACAGCCGCCTGGCATAGGTTACATTTCCCTGGCATGTGTGGTGATGAGAAGGAAGGTAAGTGGAAGTGGTGTATGAAACTTCTGAGAAGCCTGACAAGAGAGCATGATTTGCATTCCCTCCTCCTTGCTGGCTAGAATTTGGCCGTGATAGCCAGAGTGGCCGTCATGGACCATGGCACTGAAGTCAAGGTAGAAGGTGCCTGGGTTCCTGACCATCATGGTGTCACCATTCCACAATCACAGTGTAAGCAATGGGACTCCTTACCAGCAGCCTTTGATCACATGAGACAAGAATGAGTGTGTATTTCTTTAAGTCACTATTATTCTGGGTTTTCCGTCACTCACTGCTAAACCCAATCCTAGTTGACGTGAGAGCCATTTAAGCACCAGACTTAAGACTCTGCACTGGGGATAAAACAAAGTAGAACTGCATGCAGCCCCTTCCTTCCTGAAGCTTCCGGTCTGGTGGAGGCAAGAAACAATGAGAAAAGCACACACGGAAGTGAGAAGTACAAATGTGCGCAGAGGGTGGACGATGCACGGTTTCTGAGGAAACCACACGGAAGCAGCAACCTGAAGGGTGAGAGGCTTCACCGCGAAGTGGAGAACTGAAGATGGCTGCAGCATAAAGAAACACCCTGCGGCAGGAGGCGCCGTAGAAGAGGGACAGGGCGGCCACGGGCAGAGCTGGGACTGCCTGACGTGAGGCGAGGCAGGGCCAGACCACACCAGCCACTGCAAGTGCAGTGTTGTTCCTCAAAGCAATACGGAGGGCAGTCCCTGTGAAGGGGCGCATGGTGTGCGCTCAGCAGCGGCCAGGCTGTCTGCAGTGTGTTTTGAGAGAATGGGACAGTAATAGGAGAACTGGGGTGCAGAAGAGCCCCAGCCCAGCAGATTGAGGGCAAGACATCAGAGCATGAAGAGGACAGGCCTGGAGGAGGCGAAGGGGAGGAGCGGGGAGAGGGCCAGGAAGGCCCCTGGTCACTTTAAGGGCTTGCTCTATGGCCCATGTGTGACCCTTTCTCTTGCTGCCTCAGACAGCTCTCACTCCTGAGCCCTGGGTGAGATTGTCCTGTTATCTTTTCACACAGAAACTGACCAAGGGCTTCTCTGAGGTCCTCAAAGTGCAGAACAGAGACAGCAGACAGAAGGGACAGCCAAGGCCAAAACCAACCACAAGAAAGTGAGGCTTCTGGGAATCTTCCCCAAATTCGAGAACACTGGACTCCCCAGAGCATGGTGTGGGTGTGAGCTGGCTTGTCTGGACCTCAGAGGCCAGATGCCCCTCCCCACTCAGAGTCGGTGATGCAGCTCTGAGCTGCCTGTCTAGCAGGTGGGGGTTGAGGGTGAGTCACTGGCTGGGAGAGGGATTTAGGAAAACTTGAAAAGCCCCGGGGCCACAGTGATGGAGTGTTTGGTCCTCTCAGCACTCCTGAGTCATCTACCTGCACTGGCTGGACCCCCAGCCCTCTGGGCACCGGGGGTGCAGCTTTCCCAGGCCAGGTGAAGGAGAACGCCCAGGATGCTGCTGTAGTTAGGATGGACGTGCTGAGTTAAGGCTTCATCAGCCCCTGAGCACCCCTGCCCTGGGGTGAGAGCCCAGGATCAGGACAGCTGAGGCACCTCTGAACCTCTGAGGACTCATCTGGCAGGAAGGGACCCAGGCCTCCCTGCCTCTCACCTGAGACAGCTGGTGGCTGAGCTGGCTGGTGTTTGCCACTGCATTTACTCTAAATTTCCTTCCTCCCTCTGTCTTCCTTCATCCGCCCCCTCCTTCCCTTTCTTTCTTCCTTCCCCCCCCTTTCTTCCTTCCCCCCTCCTCTCTTTCTCTCCCTGTCTGCTTCCCTTGCTCTCTTTCTCCTTCCCTCCCTTTCCTTCTTTAAATTTTAAGGATTTAGTATAACAAATACAACAAAAAAGAAAAATACCCAAAAGAATAAGGAAGAAAACAAAAATCTCTTAACACCCACCCTCCCTGAGATAATTACCATTCTGGTGACAATCTTATTCTTTTAAAAACCAGCATCTTTTTTTTAAGTAAATGGTTCAAAAATGGATTTAGATATTCAGAAAGTCTGCAATGATAATCCAGATAGTCCCTATATATTGCCCCTGTCTTCGTTTGGGATGGTATAACAAAAATACCATAGACCAATGGCTTAATCAATAAACATTTGTATCTTACAGTTCTAGAGGCTGAAGAGTTTGAGATCAAGGTACTGGCAGATCCTTTTCCAGGCTGCAGACAGCTGTCTTCTGTAGCCTCCCCTGGAGGAGGGCAGAAACCATAAACAAGCTGTGTCTTCTTATGAGGCACTAATCCTCTTCAGGAGGGCTCCACCCCCATGACCTAATCCCCACAAAGGCCCCACCTTCTAATATCATCCCATCGGGGGAGGACACAAATATTGTCCATAGGCTCCCACAAGCAATTGCTCCTATTATTGCTGACATCTAACTTGTATGTTTCACACATTTGTAATGAGCCAACGCATCATTAACTAAAGCCTATCCTTCCCTCAGATTCACATTAGTTTTCCCTAACGTCCTTTTTCATTCTAGGATCCCATCCAGGATTTACCTGCCACGTTTCCTTAGGTTCCTCTTGGCTATGATAGTTTCTCAAGACTTCCCTTGTTTTCAATTAACTTGAGAGTTCTGAGAACTGGCCATATTTATTATACAATGTCCATCAGCTGGGATTTCCTCAAGTTTTTCTCATGATGAGGCTGAGGCTATGGGGTGGGGGTTGAGCCCCTCTGGAAGAGGCAGCATCTAGTAGGCAGAGGAAAACCAAGAACTGGGACTTCCTTTAAGAGAAGGAGCTTGTCTGGTTCCTACTGACACTCCTGGTACCGGCTGACTTCTCAGACCAGCAGAGAAGAGGGAAAAGGATGCAGCCAGACTGGAGGTCCCCCAGGGCAACGTCTGTCCCCCATGCCCCCTTCCCAAGTGACTCAACTTCATGACCTTAAGTTGATTATTAATAACAATGGATGGCATGTGTGCAGCCCTTCAGAGCTTACGAAGGATTCTTATTAATAACAAAATGAGTCACTAGAAAAGCTGCCCCAGAGCCCAGCACTGAGGTCAAGTAGCTATTGTGAGTAGCCCTGCAGCAGGCCAATACATGCCCATTTCATAGATGAGGAACAGGCTTACTGACGCTAAGTGACTCGTGCAGTCACAAGGCTGAGAAGTGAGAAAATGGAGATTCAGAATCCAGATGTGGCCTGACTCAGTTCCAGGCTTTCTCTATTACACAGCCCCGCATGCACATTAACTTACAGCCAGGTCTCATGCGTACAGATGAAGAAACCCAGGCTCACAGGGGCCCAGACCAGCCTCACCAAAGCACCTGCACAGAGTCCAAGTGTCCCGATCTACACAGGGCCAGTGTTGGGGCACTAGGGTGTGGTCGGAGGGGCAACTGGCAAGCGGCCCACCAGGTGGCATTCATGGGCAAGGCACGTGTGAGTGGAGCCTCGTTAGTCTGGTGGTCCTGTCCCTTTGCTCCCTGCAGGGCTGCCCAAGTGTGGTCAGCGTTACCAGCCACACCTCAGCAGCAAAGGAACCAGAAAGGACCTTTGCAGTCACCTCTCCCCAGACCCCGGAGAGCCTAGGGGTGTCAGTCCGCAGCCGCTCCCTCAGCACAGCCCAAGCCTGGCGCAAAGCAGTGCTCACAGTACTGAGGCATGAACAAGTCAGTCCGCTGCTTGCGGGCTGGAATGCCAGCCTCCCTGGCCCTGCTGTGGCACCAATCCCTCCTCCTTCCCAGAGATGGGGTCCTCGCTTCCCACTCTCAGAGCACCTGCCTCTGTTTTTGCAGGGTCCTGTCTCTTAACTTGGGCTTCCCAGATGGCGCTAGTGGTAAAGAACCCACCTGCCAGTGAAGGAGACATAAGAGACACAGGTTTGATTCCTGGGTCGGGAACATCCCTGGAGAAGGAAGTGGCAAGCTGCTCCAGTATTCTTGCCTGGAAAATTTGCTACTCTTTGGAGTAGGAAAGAGTCAGGCACGACTGAGCTCACATACACACCTCTTAACTTAACAGGTTTCCCTTTAATTGAACCCAAACATCCTCCCTTTGGCTTTAGTTCAACTTTCCGGAGCCACACACAACAAAAAGGTCTTTTCTTTTAACGCTCAGTTGGGTGCCCCAGCCTCACCGGCAGCTTCCCTGGCTTCCCCTCCAGGCCCCGCCTTCCCCCTGTCCTCTCACCCTAACGCACTTTCACCTCCCGCCCCCCTCCTTCTCGTTCCCCTTTACAGGTTGAATTGAATCCTCCCATAACCATCCTCTGTTAGCTGTTTGGGTTCCCCTGGTGGCTCAGACAGTAAAGAATCTGCCTGCAGTACGGTAGGTCCCAGCTCATTCCCTGGGTCAGGAAGATCCCCTGGAGAAGGGAATGGCAACCCACTCCAGTATTCTTGCCTGGGGAATTCCGCGGGCAGAAGAGCCTGGCAGGCTACAGTCCATGGGGTCACAAAGAGTCAGATAACTGAGCGACTAATATCTAACTGATACAGTGATGTCCCAACCATCAGTACCTCAGAGTGTGACCTTATTTGAGAATAGGGTGGTAGCAGAGAAAGTGAGTTAAGACAAAATCATTAGGGTGGTCCTAATTCAATATGACTGGTGCCCTTATAATAAAGGGGAGATGTGGACCCAGAGGAGAACACACAAAGAGGAAAGGGGCTGCGAAGATTCACAGGAAGAAGATGCCAATCCGTGAGCCAAGGAGAGAGGCCCAGAGCAGTGCTTCCTCACTGGCCTTAGAAGGAACCAGCCCTCCGACTCAGACTTGATCTCAGGCTTCCAGCCTCCAGGAGTGGAACATATTCCTGCTGTTTAAACTCGCAGTCTGTGGTCCTTGCTATGGTTACCCCTGTCATTTATTTATTCAAAAACACTGAGCCCCTGACGTGTGCAAGGGATAAAGCGGTGAAGATTAACATAAGGGGCCGATGACAGATAACGTGAAGGGGTTGCCTTCAAGGGGCTTACATTTCATGAGGTTTACACAGGAAGATAATAACTATCTTAAGATGAAATAATTCCACACCGATAAAAGCTCTGAAGGAAATAAAATGTGGACTCCTTTGGCTCTTCATCACTTCTCTCCCCATCAGCCCTTGAGCCTCTCCTGAACAAATGGCTTAAGACTCTCCCAATCTAAGAAGTTCTTTGCCCAATCCTGCCCACCCAGCCATCCACCATCCCATCTCTGGAGAAACCCTTGAGAACATTCTCCCGACTCCTGGTGCCTCTGGTTCTCTTACATTCCCGAGACTGCAGCGTCCTTTCTACAGTCCCTCAGACTGCTCTTCAGTTGCCCCCCACCTTCCCACCTATCTGCAGCCTTTGCTGCCTTTGTGGACTCACGTCCCCTCTTGGCTGCCAGGAGCCAGCCCTCTCCCTGCAGCTCTTCTTTTGCTGCCTCCTCTCACTATTCCCCCTTCTTTTCTTTAACTTTTCATTTGGAAGAATTTCAAGTCTATAGAAAAGTGGCAAGAACAGTACAGCGAATACCCTTATATCTTTCATCTAAATTCACCAATCGTTAACATTTTGCCTCTTTGCTTTCTCTCTACATGTGTATACTTACTACTAGTATTTGCTGAACCATTGGAGAGGAAGTTAGAGCCATCATGACCCACCATCCTGAAATATTTCAGCTGTATCTCCTAAGAGCGGAAATTCCAATTTAAATATTAATTAAGGGAATTTGATATTGAATTGATATTTACTATCATTGAAACTACAGTCCAAATTTAAATTTCATTCAGTTCAGTTCAGTCGCTCAGTCATGTCTGACTCTTTGCAACCCCATGAACCACAGCACACCAGGCCTCCCTGTCCATCACCAACTCCCAGAGTTCACTCAGACTCAAGTTCATCGAGTCAGTGATGCCATCCATCCATCTCGTCCTCTGTCGTCCCCTTCTCCTCCTGCCTTCAATCTTTCCCAGCATCAAGGTCTTTTCAAATGAGTCAGCTCTTCGCATCAGGTGGCCAAAGTATTGGAGTTTCAGCTTCAACATCAGTCTTTCCAATGAACACCCAGGACTGATCTCCTTTAGGAGGGACTGGGTGGATCTCCTTGCAGTCCAAGGGACTCTCAAGAGTCTTCTCCAACACCACAGTTCAAAAGCATCAATTCTTCGGCGCTCAGCTTTCTTTATAGTCCAACTCTCACATCCATACGTGACCCCTGGAGAAACCATTGATTGCCCTAATTCATGTCCTTTGAAACCTTTTTCTCCTGATCCAACAGCCACCCTGGAATCTCACACTGCACTGGCCGTCATGTCCTGCTCCCCTTCAGAGAGCCACCAACGCCGAGGGCAGCCCAGAAGTGGCTTCGGTCCCAGGGATGTACGGACGGCCCTGGGTTTGAGCCTGGGCCATGTTCTCTGGCCCTGCTTTGCCCCCTTCTCTATCTCATGGTTATTCACTGTTCCCTGCACTGCCAGTTTTCCGGGGCAGGGATCTGAGTCATCTGGTTATCCCCGCTGCCAGACCAGGGCTGGAGAAGCACATCAGGAAGAGTAAAAGAAACACCGACCTGGAGTCAGCCAGACCTGGGTTTAAACTGTGGACCCACCAGCCTCTGCCGTCATGCCCTCCATCAGGTTATTCGACAGTAGCTCTGAGCAGATAATACGGCCTGCCCTGCAGGATTACTGTGAGTATTGACTTAGGTACTGGTACATAATAGCCTGGATGGAAGGCAGGAAATAAAAAAGGGAGGGAGGATTTGAGGCAGTGGGAAAGAAGAAGGATGTCCAGTAGAGCTTACAACCTAGGCGTGCAATGGAGTGTCAACCCTGACCACCCTGGGGCTCCTGGATTCACTCGCACTCCCACCCCAAACCCCTGGCTCTAAGCAGCCTGACTCTCCCAAGCTTGGTGGAGAGAGAGCCTTGTGTGAAAGAAAGCACATTGAAGGACACGTGAGATCAAGCTAGTTGGACTCCTCTGCTGGTCCAGTGGTTTATAATCCACCTGCCAGCGTGGGAAACGTGGGTTTGATCCTTGGTTTGAGAAGATCCCACATGCCACAGAGCAACAAAGCCTGGGTGCCACAACTACTGAGCCAGTACACCTAGATCTTGTGTCCGAAACAAGAGAAGCCGTCACAGTGAGAAGCCCGAGCAACTAGAGAAAGACTGACCAACAACGAAGCCCCAGTGCGGCCAAAAATAAGTAAAAATTAAGAGAATATATATTATATATGTAATATATATAATATTATAAAGATAGTGGGATTAAAAAAAAGAAATAAGAAATCAAGCTGGTCTGGAGCTGACTCCCAAGATGAGAGATTCAATCACCTTTGAAAGAGACCAGCCCATCATCCTGACCAGATACTTGATGAGCATGATAACCAGGCCATATACCAGCCCAGCTGGGAAACACTGCCCACAGAAGGAATGACCCACATGGGGTCCAGTGGGCCCAGGGCCCTCTAAAACTACCAGAACTGAGCTGCAAGCCGAGGGCTGCCCTAGGAACATGTTTGTTAATATCAGATTCCAGGGCAACAGCTGGACCCAATTTAGCTGTGGAACATCAACAGCGAGGCCTGGCTGCCTGCCAGCACCCCGCAGGAGGCCTGAGCCTGCCCTTCCCTTTTCCACGGAGATAGAGTTGCTGAGGGCTCACCCTGGCCCACCTAGCCGCCTTGCACCTTTCCAGCAGCCCAGGGAAGGAAAGGGAGCAACCGGCACTCACTGGCAACTCAACTCCTGTCTTTTGCAGACTGGTCTCCCTGCCTGCCTCCCAGGTTTTCCCAAACACTGAAGTGATTGCTGTGGCTCTTCTGTCTACACGGATTTGGGGGTTTCTGGGAGTAACAGCTCCATCCACCCAGTGCAAAAGGACCCACGTATACTCATTATCCCCGAAAACACACACACACACACAGGTGCACCATGCCACCCTCTGGCATTGGGCTTCCATCACGCCCTGCACTCGGCAGTCCCAGGTTCTCAGAGGAGGCAATACATCTAGCTCAAGCCTCATTGCCCAGAGACGAGCAGGGACTTGGCAGAGGTCAATCAGCAAAGCAGGTTCAGATCCCAGTGTGCTCCACTGTAAATGAATACTATTGATGAGAAAATAACATTATGCTTACTGGGTGCCTAGTCTAAATCAAATCTCCTGATGAGTATTTGAAATACAGCCATTCTTTTAAATTAATCCTCAGAATAACTGGAGGCTTCATGAGATTAAATATTTCTCCCAAAGACACAAACTTCTAAAAAGTGGCAAAGCTAAGACTCAAACTCAGGGCTGCCTGACATCAAATGATCAGGTTTCCTCCACGGCAGTTTGATGTCTGAAATTCCACCAGTTAGCTTTCTCAGGTCCTGTGATTAAAATGTAAATGGCCCTGGAAAGGTCCCCCTTAAACCATTCCCAGCCAACCTGGGATGGGGAGCAGGAGGGAAGGTCACCAGGAAGGGACCTGCTACCTCCCACAAGGAGGTGAAAGGGTGTGAAAGACTCTTGTTCCAGGCTTCCCAACTTGTGAGCCTCAGAGATGTGAGGTGAAGGTGGAGACTCTTGAAAATGCCTTCCTGGGAAGAGACCAATTTTGTGCAAGGACAGTTTTCTAGCTGGGCTGTGCTGGGACTCGGGAAGAGAAGAGGGTCACTGTGAGTATATAGATGGAAGCTTCTTGGGACAGTTTGGTCATTTAGATCAAGAGATCTTCAAGTATGCTTACTTTATGACCCAGTCTTACTGTCCCACACTTCTTGCTAAGCTTAGATTACTGGGTACACTCAGTGCTCAATAAATATGTGAAAAGACCATGTTACAAAAAGGTAGAGACTGTTCCCAAAGATACATCTGTCTAAGGATCATGAATGTCTTTGATGTTCCCACTGTGTCCTCAGTTCTTCTTGTTTTTTAAGTAGATATATATAAAGCCATTGTTCTAGTCTGACATTCATCCCCACCCTTTTTGATAATTCAACCCTGGTTTCTCTCCTATTCAATCAGTTCATGTATTCCAGGCACATGACTTGGGCACGGCCAATCAGGATCCTCTGACTTGGCCACAGTGATTGGTTCATATGACTTGAACTAAGCCAAGGGGATTCAATTTTGAAACTATTGGGAAAGAGGGCTTCTATAGGGCTTCCCTTGTGGCTCAGCTGGTAAAGAATCCGTCTGCAATGTGGGAGACATAGATTGATCCCTGGCTTGGGAAGATTCCCTGGAGAAGGGAAAGGCTGCCTACTCCAGTATTCTGGCCTGGAGAATTCCATGGACTCTATAGTCCATGGGGTCGCAAAGAGTCAGACATGACTGAGTGACTTTCACTTTCTTTTTCACTTTCGTTGGGAGAGAGGCTTATTTTCACAGTTGTTACGAAGCTAGCAGGTGAGGCTGGTGCTGTCCGCAGCCAACCAGACACTCATTCCAGGTGTGTGTGTAGAGGGGTTGCCCTCTTCCTCATTATGAGGGCTGGTGTGCGAAATGGGAGCCAAATTCTTCCCGACTGTTAACCACACCATGGGACATTCTACCATCATTTTTTCCTTTGCCTCATATAGGCTTTCTAGACTCAAAATGGCGATGCCCTTGGAAGCATTATATGGGTCAGTGACTAAAATAGATCAGAATCCTCCAATCTGGGCCTGCTTGCTCCGGTGTGTGGTGAAAATAAGACCAAGGCAGGCAGTGGGGTTGGCAAGATGACGGACCGATTGACAGCATCCGAGTTCCTCCGTCTATCCCCTGTAACTCCTTGAGAATATGAAAAATTCCCTTGGGTGGGGGGGGTGGGGCATGAAGGCACATGAGAGTCAGGATGCTTAAAGAAAGTAGAGAGAAAATGTGAGATTGTGATATAAAAAGCAGGTTGAATGGGAAAAAACTCTTGCTGGGCCTGAAGATTTAAAGTGGCACAGACTGACATCAGAGGAGTCTTCATCCGTGTTAGAAGCCAGAGATTTTTGCTCCTCACTCTAAGCAGGGAGTCGTTTGTGCTTCTGGGTTGGGCAAACACCAGAAGTAGCCAGGAGAAACTAAATCTACATTTGAATCCATTTGTTTTAGGTTCTACTTATGGATGTGGCAGAAGTCACAGGGAGACAGACTCGGGGGTGAGGGGTGGGGAGAAACACACCATCCCTCTCCATGGTCACGCCCAGCCATCAGGCATTCAACCAGCTGCTGAAATCATGGGGCATCTTATGAAAGTGTGTCTTTTTTTTTTTCCTTCTAGAATTGCAGCCTGTAAGAAGTTGGGGCTGTGAATTCATTAAGGATCAATTGATTAAAAGCCTTAGATTACACAACTTTCATAGTTATATGCAGGGGCAAAGTACCTTCTTCAGGAAAATAGATCGCCCAGGAGGAGCCTGCATTTTTGCTTTGACATCTGCAGAGGTCTGTCTTTAATGTCCATGTACACTGGTCCTTACTGGTTTGGAACTGAGCTCTGGATTGGGGTGATAGGTTTTTGCTGTTCAACATGCTCTTCTTAAAATTTTTTGTGTAAAGTTTTTAAAGAGATGTGGAGTTTATTTTTGAGTTAGAGATTCTTCACTTTTTCTCCATTGTGAAAAACATTGTGATAGTCATGGGCCTGAAGAATTACAAGTGTGTGATTTTAGTTAAGAATGTGCTTTTTATTTTTCTTAGACGCTTTCTTACTTCGAAGCTAGTTTTCAGTGTCTGACACCATATTGGCAGAGACCAGAGGGAAACGAAAGGGATGTAAATTGGCAACCTGCCTAGAAATGAGAGAAAATTCTTCCTTACTAGAGTCACTAGCTTAACAAGTCTATAAAGAAAGAAATATTCTTGTGCCACTTTTTTCCTTTAAATTTTCTTGTACCAAAGTAACAAGAACATGTTAAGGAAAAAAAAAAAAAAAAGATACAGAAGGGCTAATAATGAAAAACAATTGTTTCTTGCTCCTAATAAAAAATTACTTTGAAGTCTGCCTTTCCATGAATCCTTCCATATCTCCAATACTTCACTTACACAGCTTTTCCTGTTCTTGTTTTTCTTTTGTTTTTTATTGACATACAATTCACATGTAACAAAATTCACTGTTTTAAAGAGTACAATTAAGTGGTTTTGTTTGGGTTTTTTTGGTATATACACAATGTTGTGTGACCGTCACCACTATCTGATTCTCCCAATTGCTCCACCCCCCAACTGCTGACAAATAATAATCTCCTTTATGTTTCTATGGATTTGATTCATCTAGACATTTCATAGAAATAGAATCACACAATATATAATATTTTGTCATCTGGCTTCTTTCCCTTAGCAAAATGTTTTCAAGTTTCATCTATGTTGTGCTATATATAAGTATTTCATTCCTTTTAGGACTGAATAATATGAGAGATACCAAGAAAACATTTCATGCAAAGACAGGCACAAGAAAGGACAGAAACAGTGTGGACCTAACAGAGGGGGAAGATAAGAAGAGGTGGCAAGAATACACAGAAGAGCTGTACAGAGATCTTACGACCCAGATAACCACGATGGTGTGATCACTCACCTAAAGCCAGATATCCTGGAGTGTGAAGTCAAGTGGGTCTTAGGAAGCATCACCACGAACAAAGCTGGTGGAGGTGATGGGATTCCAGCTCAGCTATTTCAAATCCTAAAAGATGATGCTGTTATAAAGTGCTGCACTCAATATGCCAGCAAATTTGGAAAACTCAGCAGTGGCCACAGGACTGGAAAAGGTCAGTTTTCATTCCAATGCCAAAGAAAGGCAATGCCAAAGAATGCTCAAACTACTGCACAATTGCACTCATCTCACATGCTAGCAAAGTAATGCTCAAAATCCTTCAAACTAGGCTTCAACAGTATGTGAATTGAGAAATTCCAGATGTAGAAGCTGGATTTAGAAAAGGCAGAGGAACCAGAGATCAAATTTCCAGCATCTATTGGGTCATAGAAAAAGTTAGAGAATTCTAGAAAAGCATCTAGTTCTGCTTTATTTACTGCACTAAAAGCCTTTGACTTTGTAGATCACAACGAACTGGAAAATTATGAAAGAGATGGGAATACCAGACCACGTCATGCAGAGAACAGATAACATACAGGGAAACCTGTACACAGGTGTGCGGAGAGAGGAAATTGGCCAAGATGGTATGTTCAGGCTTTCCTGCTCCGTGTTTTGTAAATAATGACAATGTAACAGCTGAGATCATTTGTAGCACTGAGTATGTGTGTCACGAGGTACTCGCTTGGTTGTGGGCTACTTTGTGTGGCACCCCTATATCAGCTCCACCCTTAAAGCCAGGGGAATTACTGCTTTATCACAGCTGTTTGTTGGGTCAGCCAGGAGAGGAGAGAACACAGCGTGTCTGCTGCTACGGCTGCTGTGTCTGCCAGGATAGAGGCTGTGCGATGGCTGCCATGCCGGCCAGGAGAGAATAAATGTCCCTGCATTTCCTATGGCTCCTTGAGTCTCCCAGCCTCTTAAGCTCATGCCTTGCCTATCCTGGCTTCAGTCAACAGTGTGGACAGGGAGATGCAGCAATATAGCAGGTCAAGAAGAGACAGTTAGAACCAGACATGAAGCAATGGACTGGTTCCAAACTGGGACAGGAGTACGTCAAGGCTGTATATTGTCACCCTGCTTATTTAACTTATATGCAGAGTACATCATGTGAAATGCTGGACTGGATGAAGCACAAACCGGAATCCGGATTGCTCGAGGAAATATCAATAACCTCAGATATGCAGATGACACCACTCTTACGGCAGAAAGCCAAGAGGAATTAAAGCCTCTTGATGAAGGTAAAAAAAGAGAGTGAAAAAGAACTTTCTTTGTGAAGAAAAAGAGAGTGAAAAAACTTAAAACTCAACATTCAAAAACCTAAGATCGTGGCATCTGATCCCATCGCTTCATGGCAAATAAATGGGGAAATAATGGAAACAGTGACAGACTTTATTTTCTTGGGTTCCAAAATCACTGTGGACAGTGACTGCAGCCATGAAATTAAACGACGCTTGCACCAGGAAGCTTGGGCTTTACTGGTGGCTCAAGTGGTAAAGAATCTGCCTGGAAAGTAGGAGACCTGGGTTTGATCCCTGGGTTGGGAAGATTCCCTGGAGAAGAGAATTGGCTACCCACTCCAGTATTTTGGCCTGGAGAATTCTATGGACCGTAAAAAGAAAGCTGAGTGCCGAAGAATTGATGCTTTTGAATTGTGGTGTTGAAGAAGACTCTTGAGAGTCCCTTGGACTGCAAGGAGATCCAACCATCCTAAAGGAAATCAGTCCTGAATATTCATTGGAAGGACTGATGCTGAAGCTGAAACTCTTTAATATTTTGGCCATGTGATGTGAAGAACTGACTCATTTGATAAGACCCTGATGCTGGGAAAGAATGAAGGCAGGAGAAGGGGAAGACAGAGGATGAGACAGTTGATGGCATCATCAACTCAATGGACATGAGTTTGAGTAAACTCCAGGAGCTGGTGATGGACAGGGAGGTCTGGTGTGCTGCAGTCCATAGTGTTTCAAAGAGTTGGACACGACTGAGCAACTTTCACTTTCAATTTTCTCCTAGAAAGGAAAGCTATGACAAACCTAGACAGCATATTAAAAAGCAGAGACATTACTTGGCCTTGAAAGGTCCATATAGTCAAAGCTACAGTTTTTTTTCCTGTAGTCATGTATGGATGTGAGAACTGGACAATAAAAACATCTGAGTGCCAAAGAATTGATGCCTTCAAACTGTGATGCTGGAGAAGACTCTTGAGAGTCCCTTGGACAGCAAGGAGATTAAACCAGTCAGTCCTAAAAGAAATCAACCCTGAATATTCATTGGATGGACTGATACTGAAGCTAAGGCTCCAATACTTTCGCCATCTGATGTGAAGAGCTCAGTCATTGGAAAAGACCCTGATGCTGGGAAAGACAGGAGGAGAAGGGGATGACAGAGGCTGCGATGGTTGGATGGCATCACTGATTCTGTGGACTAGAGTTTGAGCAAGCTCTGGGAGACGGTAAAAGACAGAGAAGCCCGATGTGCTGCAGTCATTGGGGTCACAAAGAGTCAGACACAACTGAGTGAGTGAACAACAATATTCTATTCTATGGATATACCATTCTTTGTTTATCCATTAATCAGGTGATGAAGAACATTTTGTTTGTTTCCTCTTTGGGGCTATTATGAATAAGGCTGCTATGGATATTCAAGTACAAGTGTTTATAGGGACATATGCTTTTAGTTTTTGAGATACATATAACTATTTTTGATGTATCCCTTTAGACTTCTTGTTATGAGAGATGAGTATTTATCTTGTTTATACTACTCTTCCCCATCCCACCAATATAGTATTAGACATTTTTACTTCCTGTCTTCATTACATTTGAAACTGTAGCAGTTGTGATTGCTTTCCACTCAAATAATAGAAACCTGACCACAGTGACTTAAATGCATATGGAGATATTTTTCTCACTTAATAAATCCCGTTTATTGCTAGTTCAGCTGCCAACAACTGCCAGTGGGGGCCCAGGTTCTTAGCTTTCCTTTCTGCTCTCCTTAATAGACTAGTTTTTCTATTCAAGCTTATCTCTTTTTGATTACAAGATGGCTGCTGCAGTTCCAAACATCACATCTGCGTACAAGCAAGAAAGAAGAGACTGGATGAGAAACAGAAGTTATGTGGGTTGCCTTTTATCAAGAAAGCCTAAGATGTATTTGACCTCCTCCCACTAGCAAACCTCTACTTAAATCTCATTGGCCAGAACTATATTACAAAAGAAAAGGGTCTCAGAGAATGAGATGGTTACATAGTATCACTGACTCAATGGACATGAATTTGAGCAAACTCCGGGAGATAGTGAAGGACAGGGAAGCCTGGCGTGCTGCAGTCCATGAGGTGCCAAAGAATCGTACACGACTTAATGACTGAACAATAGCAACAACATCACATGGCCACGTCTTACTGCCAGGGAATTTAGAAACCTGCAAAAAAAGGGATTGACATCGTCATTTAGATCAGTGGTTCTCAGCCGTAGCTGCGTATTAGAATCTTCTAGGGATATTTTAAGATGTCGTGATGTGTACGTGGTCTAGTTTAGTGGTTTCCAACCAGGGGTGATTTCCCACCCCTCCATGGGATATTTGGCAATGTCTGGTGCTATTTCTTATTGTCATGATTAGGGGTACAGTGTTCCTGATATTTCATGGGGAAAGGCTAGAATACCGCTAAATATCCTACAATGCACAGTACAGCCCCCCACAACAAAGACTTATTCAGTCCAAAAGTCAGTAGTGTCAAGATAAGAAACTTTGCCTTAGGTCAATTAAATTATAACTGGTAGTTCCAGTGTGCAACCAGTGTTGGAAATCATTGCTTTGTGAATGACCCATGGCCTGTGGCTGGGCACATTGACACTCTGAATAAAATTGGCATTCTGTTACTAAGAAGCAGAGGGGAGTAGATATTGGTTGGGTAGTATGTCTTCTTTGGAGAAGGCAATGGCACCCCACTCCAGTACTCTTGCCTGGAAAATCCCATGGACGGAGGAGCCTGGTCGGCTGCAGTCTGTCATGTTGCTAAAAGTCGGACACGACTGAGCGACTTCACTTTCACTTCTCACTTTCATGCATTGGAGAAGGAAATGGCAACCCACTCCAGTGTTCTTGCCTGGAGAATCCCAGGGACGGGGGAGCCTGGTGGGCTGCCGTCTATGGGGTCGCACAGAGTCGGACACGACTGAAGCAACTTAGCAGCAGCAGTAGCAATATGTCTTCTTTGGCAACTTTTGGTCATATACTGACACTTTCACCTCTAATTCCGTTAGTTATATAGTATCTTTTGGGTCTTTCTTCATGAGGTGAAGTTAGCCCTCTCACTTTGCATTCTTATTCCCCCTTCTGCCTTTCAAACTTCTATAATTTGAACTTTTACACTGACAATATTAACAGCATTTATTGTCTTTCCTGTAATCAAAGTTATATCTGTATGTTGTCTCGTAGCTTCTAAACACTGAAATTTAATAAATGGGATTTATATTTTGACAATATGAAATTTCACTGAAGAACCAAGAAATGTTTTATAATAGCTTTTTTCCTTTATCAGTTTTTGTTTTCCTGGAGTCTGTAGTTTCCTTTTCCCCTTGCACTATTTAACTTAGGCCATTTTAAAGGGTTGTTCATATAACCCCATTTCTATCTGGTACAAAAAAAATGATCAAGGAAGAGAGAAGCACGAAAACTGACCAAATTCCTTGAGAACAGAAAGCTTTCACAATTAATCTCAACTTTCTATTACATGGGAAAAAAATGACTTAGAAATCTAGTTAATGTGAAGTTGGGGAATACAGGATTGAATGCTAATATAAATTTTATGTATCTTATGTTTAATCTTTAGGATTTGATATAACTCAGCTGGAATTCCATCACCTTTGCCAGCTTTGTTCGTAGTGATGCTTCCTAAGGCCCAATTGACTTCACACTTCAGGATGTCTGGCTCTGGGTGAGTGATTACACCATTGTGGTTATCTGGATCATTAAGATCTTTTTTGCAGAATTCTTTTGTGTATTGTTGCCACCTTTTCTTATTATCTTCTGCTTCTGTTAGGTCCATACGCTTTCTGTCCTTTAGTGTGCCCATTTTTACATGAAATGTTTCCTTGGTATCTCTAATTTTCTTGAAAAGATCTCTAGTCTTTCCCCTTCTATTGTTTTCCTCTGTTTCTTTGCATTGATCACTTAGGAAGGCTTTCTTATCTCTCCTTGCTATTCGTTGGAACATAACATTCAGATGGATATATCTTTCCTTTTCTCCTTTGCCTTTCACTTTTCTTCTTTTCTTAGCCATTTGTAAGGCCTCCTCAGACAACCATTTTGCTGCTTTGCATTTCTTTTTCTTGGGGGTGGTTTTGATCACTACCTCCTGTACAATGTTATGAACCTCTGTTCATAGCTCTTCTGGTACTCAAACAGATCTAATACCTTGGCCACCTGATGCAGAGAACCAATTCACTGGAAAAGACCCTGATGCTGGGAAAGATAGAAGGCAGGAGGAGAAGGGCATGACAGAAGATGAGATGGCTGGATGGCAAAACTGACTTAATGGACATGAGTTTGAGCAAACTCCGGGAGATGGTGAAGGACAGGGAAGCCTGGTGTGCTGCAGTCCATGGGGTCACAAAGAGACACAACTGAGTGACTGAACAACAACAAATGTTTAATAAGTATTTGGTGAATGTTGTTAAATGTTTGCATCCATTTAGAATAATGTCACTGAATGCTTCTAATTAAAAAGAAGGAAAATCTCTTGATGCACTTGTCAAAAATAATAACACATGATTTTATATATCATGTAGGGTGACCTAAGGATATAGTGATGGATCAGCTAGCAATGGAACAACTGCAAACATTTCTTATCTGCAATGGCTATTTGTCATTACTGACTGCTGTACAGCTGACGAACTTTAAGTGAAATTATGCTCAGACTTCCTGTTACCAGGAAGCAAGTTCCTTGCTGTTGTCAATGTCTGCAGCAGGAACATGCTGTGACCTCCAGGCTGCTGACCATCTACCCTGATTGCAATTCCACATGTGAATTTCTTCTGGACCTCAGTGGTCATTTAAATAGCTTTATGATATACTTCCAAGAGCTCTACACAGCAGTGTAGATGAATATGTGGATTCCCAGAAGCTGTGTAATTTAACTTACCCTATAGGTAGTACAATATCATATTTCCACAGATTATTTTAGTATGCAGTATAGTTACATTTTTTTTTGTTACTACTGATTGGCTAATTTTTATTAAGATAAAGTTTATATACAGTGAAACACAGATATTAAGTACACTCAAGGGATTTTGACAAATGCGTACAGTTGTGTTATCAACATCTTAATTGACTAGTTTTCCCTTTGGTGAATTTAGGGTTATTTTGAAATAATGTCTAAAGATCTCTGAAAAGGATTTTTTTTTCCTTTTGCTTTCTAGAACAGTTTTTGTGTGTGTGTGTGTGTTAAAATATACATATCATAGACTTTACTATTGGGGACATTTAGTGCCTTCACAGTGCTGTGCAATCATCTCCACTATAAACTTCTAGATCATTTTCATCACTCAAAGTAAAACTGATACACGTTAAACATATTTCTCCCTCCCCCCGCCCCTAGTCAACCACTAATCTGCTTTCTGTCTCTATAGATTTGCCTATTCTGGATATTTCATATGAATGGAATCACACAGTATATAGCTTTTTGTGTCTGGCTTTAAAAAAAAAATTTTTAGTCTAAGTGGAATTCCCTGGGGGTCCAGTGGTTAGACCTTTGTTGTTTCATTGCCAAGGGTGCAAGTTTAATCCCTGGTCAGGGAACTAAGACCCCACATGCCATGTGGCAAGGCTATAATTAATTAATTAAAATAAAATTAGCATAAGGTTTCAAAGGTCATCCATTTTGTAGCATGTATCAGTACTTCCTTTTTTTTATGCCTGAATAATAGTCCCTGGTGTATATATACACCATAGTTTGTTTACCCGTTCATCTGTTGATAGACATTTGGGTTGTTAACACATTTTGGCTCTTGTGAATAGGACTGCTATAAACATTTGTGTATGAGTCTTGTTTAAACACTTGTTTTCCGTTCTGAAAAAGGTATTTTATTTGTCCTCCAAGTAGCCCAGATCCGGCAAGTATCTTCAAGATAAGAGAGGCACTGGGAGCAGGCTGTTTTGTTCTCTCACTGCCTGTTACTTCCACTACAACAAAAGGAAACAAAAGAAAAAGATCAAATCCGTGGTGAAACCACCAAAGAAGAAAAGGTTAACAGCTGTGATTTTTGACGACACCCTCGACCACTGCACAGGAATGTGAGAGTCACAGGAATGTGTGAGTCACAGGAATGGAGAACAGAAAGGAGGCATTGGTGTGCTTTTAGTTATCAAAATCACAAGTTTTCCTAACATTTTGTGTGAAAGGTTTTGGTTCCCACGCCTGCATCCAAAGGGGATTGCTGTCTGAGCCACATGACTTCTTAGTAGCTAATTGTAAACCAAGTTGAAACGTGTAAAAACAGTAAAAGTGATTATTACTCAGCAGGTGGTCCTGGCAGTGGTTGCTAAGCTTGCACTGCAGTGTGCAGACATTAGGAAGGAGGGTGGAATGAGAGAGAACATTTGCTCAACCCTGTAAAAGCGTTATCCAAGGGGAGTGCACCCTGCAGGGTGAGAATCCCATTAAGTTTCCCCTGCCCTCCAGCCTTCCAACCCAAAGTGATTTCCCCCATCCTTGGCATCCAGGCAATTCTAGAACCATGAGAAAGGGATAACCCCAAGTGCAATGACCCTGTTGGATCAGTACAGACAGTGGGTGGGAGCTGGGGACTAGCTGAAGACCAGTAGCAGCTCGGCCCAGCACGCCCCAGGGTAAAAGTCCCCGGAACCTGATGCAGACCCAGCCAGGCATTTTCTCCTATTTCCATCAGCCCAGCCCACCAGAAATGGTCTGCCTTCCCTTGTCAGTAACTGCCTCCGGGTACATCAATTCCTTTACAACCTGCCTCTGACTGTGCGATCTTGGGTGAGTTAGTTAGTACATCTCAGCTTAAGTTTCCTCAGTAAAGTGGTGTCCATCAAAGGGCCTACCATTTAGGATTGAAAGAATTGAGTTAATCCACATAAAGCACTGAGAAAAGTTTCAGGCAGATCACTCGTCCAAAAAAAAAAAATTATTCTGTGGACAGAATGAGAAGTGCACAGGAGCTCATCAGATGTGATAGAAATTGCAGGGCACCTGAGCCCCTCCCTAAGGGCCTAAAAACGGGAACAGGCTGGTGAGAAAGCAGAGTATATCCAGATCTCCATATGCCATGGACCAAGAGAAGCCAGCTCGGCACCTTGACTGCTAACTGTATACCCATCGCCTGTCCCGTTAACCACTGTGGTTCAGCCCGGGTGAAAGTGTTCCAGCTGATTAAAGGTCTTGTGATTGTACTAATTCTGCAGGTACATTTAAATCTATAAAACACCCTCTAATACACCCATTTATTCATTCAATAGCCATTTACTGATCTCCTGTGTGTCAGCAACTGTCCTAGAACCTGGAGAAACAACAGTGAATAAGACAGATAAACGTTTGCACTCTCATGGAGCTCTTGTCCCGGAAGGGCTTTTGGCCACATGATGCCGGTGTCCTTAGCTCCTCGTCACTGGACTTTTCTATGCTTCAATTTCCTAATCTGTAAAATGGAGATAATAATAATAGCTACCTCATAAAATTGTCATGAGGCTTTTGGTGGGGGGCGGGGGGTGGTTATTTGTCTTTATTGAGGTATACTCGACATATAACATTTTCTTAGTTTCAGATGTACAGCAGAATGATTCAGTATTTGTATATATTGAGAAATGATCACTGCAAGAAGCCCAGTCAACATCTGTCACCAGAGATAGTTTATATATATATATTTTTCTTGTGATGAGGACTTTTAAGATCTATTTGCTTACTAACTTTCAAATATGAAATAGAGCACTATTCGCTAAGGTCTTCATGCTACAAATTTCATCCCCATAAATTATTTATTTTATAATCAGGAGTTTGTACCTTTTGACTCCCTTCACTCATTTCATACAAACCCCAACCCCTGCCTCTGGAAACCACCAATCAGTTCTCTGTATCTATGAGTCTATGTTTTTTGTTAGTTGGTTGGTTAGTAGGTTGGTTTTAGATTGCACATATGAGTGAGATCGTATAGTATTTCTCTTTCTTTGTCTGATTTATTTCATTTATTATAATGCTCTCAAGATTCATCTATGCTGTTACAAATGACAAACTTTTTCTTTTTTTATCGCTAATATTCATATATATCTAGGAGAAGGCAATGGCGACCCACTCCAGTGTTCTTGCCTGGAGAATCCCAGGGACAGGGGAGCCCTGTAGGCTGCCGTCTATGGGGTTGCACAGAGTTGGACACGACTGAAGTGACATAGCAGCAGCAGCAGCAGCATATATATCTATCACATTTTTTTCATCCATTCATCCACTGATGGACAATTACATGGTTTTCATTACCATGATTCTTATAAATAATGCTGCGGTGAACATGGGGGTGCAGATCTGTTTCGAGTTAGTGCTTTGCTTTCTTTGGATAAATACCCAGATGTACAATTGCTGGATCACATCATAGTTCCAGCTTTGAGTTTTTGAGGACACTCCGTACTGTTTTCTATAATGACTATACCAATTTACAATCTCAGCAACAGTGCACACATGTTCACTTTTCTCCACATCCTCACCAACACTTGTTATTCCTTGTCTTTTTGATAATAGCCATTCTAACAAGTGGTACCTTATTGTGGTTTTGACTGGTATTTCCCTGATGATTAGTGATGTTGAACATCTTTTCATGTAGCTATTGACCATTTGTATGTCATCTTTAGAAATATATTTATTTAGACCTACTTCCTATTTTTAATCAAGTTATTTGTTTCTCCTAATGAGTTAATATCATAAAGCACTTGGAACACTGCAAAGCATAGAATAAGCACTGGGTAAGTGCTAGCTAGTATTATTTGGGTTAAGTTCGAATGAAAAGCAGGTTTGGGAGAAGATCAGCAGTTTCTTTGGGGTGCTTGTTAATGCTGCTGCTGCTGCTAAGTCGCTTCAATCGTATCCAACTGTGTGTGACCCCAGAGTCGGCAGCCTACCAGGCTCCCCCATCCCTTCCCCCAGGCAAGAACACTGGAGTGGGTTGCCATTTCCTTCTCCAATTGTTAATGCTGAGATGCCTGTTAAATATCCAAGAGAAGACTGTTGATCAGGAGCTCAGATATACACGTCTAGATGTCAAGGGATGGGTCTGAGTTGAGGATGTAAATCTGGGGATAATTGGCATAGAGCTGATTCAGATCAGCAAAGGAGCAGAGACGAGACCTCCCAAGGACTGAGCCGTAGGGCACTCAAAGTTTGAGAGTTGAGGATCTGCAGAAGAATCAGCAAGGAATACTGAGAAGGGGCGATCAGAGAGGTAGGGGGAAACTGGGAGAGTGCAGAGATCCAGCTCCCAAGTGAAGCAAGCCTTGCAAGCAAGGAAAAGGGAAGATGTGCTGCCTGTGGTCCTGGTGGGTCAGGTGAGATGAGGACTGTGAAGTGGTCATTGAATGGGGCCACAGGAAGGTCCCAGGTAACCTTGCAACTGTTCTGTTGGAATAGTAGAGACAGATGTCATTTTAGAGTATATTTCAGAGAGGATGGGAGGGCATGAATTAAAGATCATGAGTATAGGTATTACTTCTAAAGATATTTCTGTAAAGAACAAAGAAATGAGAAGAAAAAGGGAAGATGAGGTCAAGAACATTTTCTTGCTATTATTTTTGTAATAGGCACTTTATTTGCAGTGATATGAAAATATGTTTGGAGTATTCTTTTGTGAGACTTTTTGGCTGCACTGTGTGGCTTGAGGGTCTTAGCTCCCTGACCAGGGGTTGAACCTGGTCCCAGCAGTGAAAGCACCAAGTTGGAACCACTGGTTGTTGTTGTTGTTCAGTCAGTAAGTCATGTTCAACTCTTTGAGACTCCATGGACTGCAGCAGGTCATGCTCCTCTGTCCTCCACTATCTCAGAGTTTGCTCAAATTCATGTCCATTGAGTCAGTGAAGCTATCTAGCCATCTCCTCCTCTGCCACTCCCTTCCCTTTTGGCCTTCAATCTTTCCCAGCATCAGGCCCTTTTCCAATGAGTTGGCTTTTTGCATCAAGTGTCCAAAGTAGTGGAGCTTCAGCTTTGGCATCAATCTTTCCAATGAACATTCAGGCTTCCCTTGGGGCTCAACTGGTAAAGAATCTGCCTGCAGTGCGGGAGGCCTGGGTTCCATCCCTGGGTTGGGAAGATCCCCTGGAGAAGGGAAAGGCTACCCACTCCAGTATTCTGGCCTGGAGAATTCCATGGACTCAGCAGTCCATGGGGTCACAAAGAGAGACAATTGAATGACTCACTTTTCATTTAGGATTGACTCATTTAGGTTTGATCTCCTTGCAGTCCAAGGGACTCCAAAGAGTCTTCTCCAGCACCACAATTTAAAAGCCTCAATAATTCAGCACCTGCTCTTCTTTATGGTCCAACTCTCTCATCTGTACATGACTACTGGAAAACCATAGCTTTGAACTTTTTGGCAAAGTGATGTCTCTGCTTTTTAATACACTGTGTACATTTGTCATAGCTTTCCTTCCGAGGAGCAAGCATCTTTTAATTTCATGGTTGCAGTCACCATTTGCAGTGATTTTGGAGACCAAGAAAATTAAATCTGTCACTGCTTCCACTTTTCCCCCTTCTATTTGCCATGACATCATGGGACTGGATCCCATGATCTTAGTTTTTTTAATGTTGAGTTTCAAGCCAGCTTTTTCACTCTGCTCTTTCAGTCTCATCAAGAGGCTCTTTAGGTCCTCTTCCCTTTTTGCCATTAGAGTGGTATTATTTGCATGTCTGAAGTTGTTGATATTCCTTCTGAACATCTTGATTCCAGCTTGTGATTCACCCAGCCCAGCATTTCACATGATGTACTCTGCTTATAAGTTAAATAAGCAGAGTAACAATATACAGACTGATGTACTCCTTTCCTGATTTGGAGTCAGCCAGTAGTTCCATATCTGGTTCTAACTGTGGCTTTTTGACCCACATACAGGTTTCTCAGGAGGCAGGTAAGGTGGTATGGTATTCCTATCTATTTTAGAATTTTCCACAGTTTGTTGTGATGCACACAGTCAAAGGCTTTAGTGTAGTCAATGAAATAGAGGTAGATGTTTTTCTGGAATTCCCTTGCTTTCTCCATGATCCAATGAATGTTGACAATTTGATCTCTGGTTTCTCTGCCTTTTCTAAATCCAGTTTGTACATCTGGAAGTTCTCAGTTCGTGTCCTGCTGAAGGCTAGCTTGAAGGATTTGGGGCATAAACTTACCAGCATGAGAAATGAGTGCAATTGTGCAGTGGTTTGAACACTCTTTGGCATTGCACTTCTTGGGATTGGAATGAAAACTGACCTTTTCCAGTTCTGTGGCCCTGCTGAGTTTCCCAAATTTGCTGACATACTGAGTACAGCACCTTAACAGCAGCACCTTTTAGGATTTGAAATAATTCAGCTGGAATTCCATCACCTCCACTCCACTAGCTTTGTAGTAATGCTTCCTAAGGCCCCCTTGACTTCACACTCCAGGATGTCTAGCTCTAGATGAATGTCCACGCTATTGTGGTTATCCGGGTCATTAAGACCTTTTTTCGTATAGATCTCCTTGTATTCTTGCCACCTCTTCGTAATCTCTTCCACTTCTGTTACATCCTTACTGCTTCTGTCCTTTATTGTGCCCCTCCTTGAGTGAGATGTTCCCTTGATATCTCCAATTTTCTTAAATAGATCTCTAGTCCTTCCCATTCTATTGTTTTCCTCTATTTCTTTACACTGTTCATGGAAGAAGGCCTTCTTATCTTTCCTTGCTATTCTCTGGAATTCTGCATTCAATTGGGTATATCTTTCCCTTTCTCCCTCGTCTTTTGCTTCTCTTCTTTCCTCAGCTTTTTAAAAATAATTAATTTACTTTAATTGGAGGATAATTACAATATTGTGGTGATTCTGACCATACATTAACATGAATCAGCCATGGGTGCACATGTGTCCCCCCAGCCTGAACCCCCCTCCCACCTCTCTCCACACCCCATCCCTCTGGGTTGTCCAAGAGCACCGGCTTTGAGTGCCCTGCTTCATGCATTGAACTTTCACTGGTCACCTATTTTACATATGGTAATATACATGCTTCAGTGTTATTCTCTCAAATCATCCCACCCTCGCCTTCTCTCACATAGGCCAAAAGTCTGTTCTTTATATCTGTGTCTCTTTTGCTGTCTCGTGTATAGGGTTGTCATGACCATCTTTCTAAATTCCATATATATGCATTAATATACTGTATTGGTGTTTCTCTTTCTGACTTACTTCACTCTGATTAATAGGCTCCAGTTTCATCCACTTCATTAGAATGGACTCAAATGCATTCTTCTGTATATCTTTGTCATCTATTTGTAGAGTCCTCAGACAACCACTTTGCCTTCTTTCATTTCTTATTCTTTGGGATGGTTTTGGCCACTGCCTCCTGTACAATGTTATGAACCTCTGACCATAGTTCTTCAGGCACTCTGTCTACCGGATCTAATCCCTTGAATCTATTCATCACCTCCACTGCATAATCATAACGTTTTTCATTTAGGTCATACCTGAATGGCCTAGTGATTTTCGCTACTTTCTTCAATTTAATCCTGAACTTTGCAATAAGGAGTTCGTGATCTGAGCCACAGTCAGCTCCAGATCCTGTTTTTTGCTGACTGTATAGAACTTCTCTATCTTTAGATGCAAAGAACATAGTCAATCTGATTTTGGTATCTCTTGTGTTGCTATGACCAGTGTGTTCTCTTGACAAAATTCTGCTAGCGTTTGCCCTGTTTTGTTTTATACTCCTAGGCCAAACTTGTTGTTACTCCAGGTATCTCTTGACTTCCTACTTTTGCTTTCTAATCCTCTATGATGAAAAGGACATCCATTTTTTGTGTTAGTTCTAGAAGATGTTGTAGGCCTTCATAGAACTAGTCACCTTCAGTTTTTTGGCATCAGTGGTTGGGGACTTGGATTACTGTGATATTGAATGGTTTGCCTTGGAAATGTACCAAGATCATTCTGTTGTTTTTGAGATTGCACCCAAGTACTGCATTTCAGACTGTTTTGTTGACTATGAGGATTACTCCATTTATTCTAAGGAATTCTTGCCCACAGTAGTAGATATCTGAATTAGTAGTCATCTGAATTAAATTTATCCATTCCATAAATGGACCACCGGGGAATTTAATAGGATAGTTTTATCAAAGAAAGGCACAAAACCCTAGGAGAAATTGTCACTGTTCTAGTTATACTGTTTCATGCATTTCTAATACATTGAGTAAAGTAGGAATGTTAATTCAAGAGCTTGATAGTAATATAAGCCATATGTATATAATAACTGATGTTACAAAATCATTGCAGAGCCTTGTAACTAATACCCTACATACAAGTAGTTCAATGTGACATATATCATGGTATCTAAAGAGAAGAAGAAAGCTGGGAACATAGAAGGAAGAAATAAAACCTGAAAAGTTCTTGTATAAAGTACAATGGGAAAGGCTTTAGTGAAACTCCTATACCGTCAATGAAATAAAGCTGCGTGGTGTCTCTGGGGTCACCCAATCAGAGCAGGTAACATAAGGTGCACCCCCAGGACCCAGAGTTTAGGCTTATAAACAAAAAACTTTTGCTGCAATTAAACCATCAGCTGCTGCAGCTGTCCGCCACAGCATGGCCTGCAGGGAATTCGGGATGGAGAAAAACAGGCTACTGGCCCTGAATAGCTATGATGCATATCAAAGCAATAATTTCAAGGAGCCAGGACCCTTGCATAGTGTTTTAGGAAAACACTAAAATTGTTGACTTGATATGTCTGTTTTCTGTGATTAGCAATAATATTTTGATGTTCAGCTACATGATTGTTTTTGTTGTTTTTCGGAAAAACTATCCTGACTCCTCCCCTGTCTTGTTGGAACAGTTTCTCAGAGCTATCTGAGAGGCTGATTCCCAGACTATAGTCCTCAGTAAGAGCGCTGAATAAAACATAACTCTCAAATTTTAGGTTGTGCATTATTTTGATTTGCATTCTTTTACCAAAAGGAACCAGAGCCTTCCTGATGGGAGGTGGGGGTGGATGGGGACTTACCAGACAGTTAGAAGGCTTGAAGCATCTTGTGATGAAGAAGCAAGGATGCTTTCAAGACCTGAGGGTTCTGTGGAGCTAGGGAAAGAGGCCAGCATGGGGGAGGACCCTCACTTGGAAGGGTAACCATGGAGTGAGGAGTTCAGAAGGAAAATTCATAACCTCAGGCTTTCTGAAGACGCTGAGACTGTAAAAGTTCTTGAGTCCTGAAAAGGAAATGTTAGCATGGTATGTTTTATAAGGTAGTTATAATGCCTATGTGAATTTTCAGCATTGTTTACTAGACAAAATGTTATATATTGATTGAACCACAGTATGTACCAATGGAAATGTTGTCTACTAAGATTTTGTTCAATAAGGAAAGTAACAGACTAATTTATTTTGCCCTATATCTTAATCAATTTGGACTGCTATAACAAAAACACCATAGACTGGGTGGCTTATAAACAATAGGATTCATTTTTCATAGTTCTGGAGGCTGGGAAGTCTGAGATCTAGGTGCCAGAAGATTCAATGTCTGGTTCACAAATGGCTGTCTTCTCTCTGTGTCCTCACACAGAGAAGGGGCAAGAGAGTGCTATGGGCTCCCTTTAAAGCACATGGTTGACTGGGGGAAAAATGCACAGTCTAAAAGTTGAGAGTTATGTTTTATTTGGCAAACTTTCTGAGGACTTAAGCACAGGACACAGCACCTCAGATAGCTCTGAGAGACTGCTCCAAACAGGCAAGGGGTGGTGGGGAGGGGTGAGCCAAGATATATACGAGTTTTGGCAACAAAGACCAGGTAGTAGAAACATCAGAAGATTGCTGTTAATCAAAGACGACCAGATATCTCAAGGTAAGGAATTTAGTGCTTTTCTATGAATGGGAAGATGCAAGAGTCTGGATTCATTGTGATCATTGATTTGATGTGCACCTCAGTTATCTGGGGCCAATATCCTGAGTTTTTCTCAGGGTTTTTCTCAGGGTGCACTGCCTGGGGTAGCTGCAGCAGATGGCTACTAAACGGTGGGCATCCTGTTTCTCTCCTAAGCTCCCCATTGGCTCTAATGTGATGCCCTGATGGCTGCAAGGTCCGTGTTTACTGATACGGCAGGCACTGTTTTTTGCTCACAATGATAATCCCATTCATGAGGGCTCTGCTATGATGAGCTAATCACCTACCAAAGGCCTCACTTCCAAATACCATTACAATGGAATTAGGTTTCAGCACATGAATTTGGGGGAGAGTACCTTACAAGCCATTTGGTCTGTCCAAGTTGTTTAAGGGGATATTCAGAATTTCTGAAGCTTCTATCTGCTCCGAGTGGTTTTTGATTGGGAGGTAGTATTGATTAATGTGTTAAAAGGTATCTATGATAGACTGTGAGAACTGTTTTAAACTCAGTGTACATACAGGCTTGTCAGTTGCCAGTATAGAAACTCAAGATGACATGTCCACCTTCTTTTTTCATGAGGAAAGTAGGTCTTGTTCTTAGTCTAAAGAATATTGAGGAAGTATTTCAACTAAAGGCCAAGGACAGAGATGTCTTATTCCCTTGGTCCACTTGTCTATTTTGAAACTTCCATTTTAATTACCTACTCCTATGTCTGTTTCTGGTCTCAACCCATATTGCAGAAGCCAAGCTCTACTTGTACATTCTTCCTGCTGTCTGATTCCCACCAAAATTGACTTTGCCATCCACCTCGTGCTCGCTGCAACTAGAGAGAAATTACTCTCACACTTGGATTGATAAATAAGTCACAGGGCACCTTTCTGGAGAAACTAGAAGACTGATACATATAGAGAAGCATAAGGCAGCTGGAATCAAGGGCCTAAGCTGCCCAAAGTGTCTCACTCTCAGAGCCAGAGCTTCTGCTGCTCTTCGTGGCTGACTGGGAGAATCTAGCTATGATGTTCCAGGTTCCTGGTGCACAGGTCCCAAGACCCTTGGAAAGTCCAGAGTGATCTGTGTCTTTCGTATGCTAATGACGTGACTAGTGGCTGGGGAGATGGGGGCTGACCACCAGAAAGACCAGGCAATTGGTCAACTGATTCAATTCAGTTCAGTTCAGTCGCTCAGTCATGTCCAACTCTTCACGACCCCATGGACTGTAGCACGCCAGGCTTCCCTGTCCATCACCAACTCCAGAGCTTACTGAAACTCATGTCCATTGAGCCGGTGATGCCATCCAAACATCTCATCCTCTGTCTTCCCCTTCTCCTTCTGCCTTCAATCTTTCCCAGCATCAGGGTCTTTTCCAATGAGTCAGTCCTTCGCATCAGGTGGCCAAAGTGTTGGAGTTTCAGGTTCAGCATCAGTCCTTTCAATGAATATTCAAGACTGACTTCCTTTAGGATGCACTGGTTGGATCTCCTTGCAGTCCAAGGGACTCTCAAGAGTCTTCTCCAACACCACAGATCAAAAGCATCAATTCTTTGGTGTTCAACTTTCTTATAGTTCAACTCTCACATCCATACATGACCACTGGAAAAACCATAGCCTTGACTAGACTGACCTTTGTTGGCAAAGTAATGTTTCTGCTTTTTAATATGCTATCTAGGTTGGTCATAACTTTTCTTTCAAGGAGCAAGGGTCTTTTAATTTCTTGGCTGCAGTCACCATCTGCAATGATTTTGGAGCCCCCCAAAATAAACTCTGTCACTGTTTCCATTGTTTCCCCATCTATTTGCCATGAAGTGATGGGACCAGATGCCATGATCTTCGTTTTCTGAATGTTGAGTTTTAAGCCAACTTTTTCACTCTCCTCTTTCACTTTCATCAAGAAGCTCTTTAGTTCTTCATTTTCTGCCATAAGTGTGGTGTCATCTACATATCTGAGGTTATTGATATTTCTCCCAGCAAACTTGATTCCAGCTTGTGCTTCATCCAGTCCAGCATTTCTCATGATGTACTCTGTGTAAGGCGAATGCAGAGAAAAAGAGAGCAAGCCGGGCAGTCAGGCAAGAAAAGGAAATTAGAGGGAAAAGAGGGGGTGACTGGCTCTTAAGGACAACCAACGGTCTCCCTTTCTGACAGTGTCCTTCTTATACCCCACCAATGAAAAAATTCTCTGAAGGGACGGTCACGTAGCTGGAGGTCTGGAATCCGGTGGTCTCACAGCTTTGAAAAGACAGGCGCCAGTGAGATAACAGGATGCCATTTGAGCAATTTGGTCAGTCTCACAGATCACTGGGATTTATTCTTTGTTTGTGAAGTTGACATAATGAGCCATCTTATCAATGAGACCCTTTGTGGGCCCTATCATTCCAGCCTTTTTGATGTAGGATAAGGGCTGAAGGTCAATCTTCTATAACTGCTTCCTGCGGGACAGGAAGAGGTGAGATAAGAAAAGGCTGGAATGTGGGTCAAGGGTATTTGTGTGGGGTCAAAGTTTTTGATAATTTGAGTGAGTCAGAAGTAGCTCGTGGATAGTTTGGTTGGTGAAGACTTGTAAGTGGTCCTGAAGAAATTTTTGAAAAAGGATGCATTAAACATGGGCCAGAAGTTAGAATAAGGGTAAGGAGGAGAGGGCCTAGAAAAGGTATGAACCAAGGCACCCAATTCCAATTGCTTAACCAGTTTTCCCATGAATTACTGAGGTATTGGTGTATTCTCGAGGCCCTGTTTATCAGATTTCTTCCTGTTTCCTTTACAACGCCTGATATTTTGGTGGAGAAACAGCAGGCTTCCTCCAAAAATAGGCATAGGCCTCCTTTTTCTGCTGTGAGGAGATCTAAGCCTCTTCTGTTTTGGAGGACCACAGCTGCCAGGGAATCTAGCTGGTTTTGGATAGTGATAAGGCTGTTAGCTATGTCTTCTAGGCTGTCAAGGAGATCTTTAGAAAGGCTTTGATAGTAATTTAAAGAAGTTGTGAATCCTGTGGTCCCTGTCTCAATCCCAGCGGCTATTCCTAAACCAATTAATAGAGGAATGAATTGAATTGCCCATCTGGTTTGGTTATGAGTTAGTGGGATAGGAAGGGTCTGATTGTTAGGAGCCATAGAAATATCTGGGGCCAGATATAGCAGGGTGCCTGTTCCTGTCCAGTTAGTGGGAAGACAAAAATAAGTAGTGGTTCCACATAAGAAAAATATTCCAGGAGTAAGAAGACAACAGCTGAAATCGATAGCAAATAGGAGTCTTTCTGGGAACTTGTCAGTGGTCTCTGAAACTGACAGTGAACTCGCCAGTGTAGCCCCTACACGAGGAGTATTTACACCACATGCAGAAGGGAGTCTCCCTGAGAAAGGAAGAGAATGTCCTGCAGTTCCTGAGACATGATAGACAGATCGGCCTGAAGGGAAGCAGAGATGTGAAGTGTGATTACAGAGGTGTGGCGGTATAGTTCCTAGTTGGGGGTAAGAATTGTTCATAGAGTTTTGTCTGGAAAAACAGAAAGGAGCCTGTTGTTGTAGACGATCTTCAGAAATGGTGGGTATTAAGGAGCAGTAACCAGACTAGATCGGAGAGTGGGCTTGGGATAGTAATAGAGGCTTTGAATTTTGAGAGAAGGTCTCTCCCAAGAAAAGGATTGGGGTATTTTGGGAGTATGAGAAAAGAATGGGAAAATGGGGTATCTGGAAGTGTGCAAGGTAGAGGCTCAGTTATCCGTGGTGTAGATATTTAACCGTCAACCCCCATTACAGAGACCCGAGAAACCTTGGTTTTTCCGGAGTAGGCAGGCACAGCAGAGCAAGTGGCCCCCGTGTCAGTGAGAAAGGAGGTCGGCTTACCTGCCACTGTAAGAGTTACCCTGGGCTCCGTAGAGGTCATGAGAGTCGGGGCCTGGGGCCCTGGGCACCTTCAGTCTTCAGCGGTGAGTCCGAGGAGGCTGGGCAGAGCTGGGTCAGAGGACTCCTGTTTGGGACCAGGAGGGGATGTCCGGATCCCTGGAGGGGGTTTGGGGCAGTCGACTTTCCAATGTCCCTTTATGCCACAGCTGGGACATGACCCTGGAGGGGGCCTTGGCTTTAGGCATGAGCGGGCCCAGTGGCCTTCTTTGCCGCATTTGAAGCAGGGCCCAGATGGCTTCCTGACTTTGTTGATTGATGGAGGCTTGGAGCCATGTAGGGCAGTGGCTAAAAGGTGGCTTTTGGTCTCATCTCGCTGGGCCTTCTCTAGCTTTGCCTGTTCTTCCCGGTTATTGAAAATCTTAAAGGCTAAATTTAAAAGGCCTCATTGAGGGGTTTGAGGGCTTTCTTCTGCCTTTTTTAGTTTCTTTCGGATATCTGGGGATGACTGGGAGATAAAATGGGTGTTAAGGACAATGGTGCCCTCTGCTGAAGTGAGGTCTAATTTTGTATATTTTTGTAGCGCTTCCGTTAACCAGGCTAGAAATTGTGTCTGGTTTCCATCTAGTCTTTGAGTTATTTGCCAGAGCTTATCAACGTTGACGGCTTTATGCCCTGCCTTTTGAAGGCCCACAATGAGGCAAGCCATCATATGATTATGGGCTGCTCACCCAGGTCTCCCTGCCTGATAATCCCCGTTGGGATTATCTTAGGGGACAGCCATGGGTCAGTCCTGTGTATCTCATCGGCACGCGCCTGAGAGGTTTGCCATACTCGTTCCTTCTCTTCTGGGAGAAGAGTGGAGCAAAGTATGATGTAAATATCATGCCAGGTTAAGTCATAAGACTGGGTCAGATACTTGAATTCTCTTAGATAATTATTCGCGTCTGAAGAGAAGGAGCCAAGAAGCTTTTCAATCTGAGACAGATCGGTGAGGGAGAATGGGACATAAACCTAAGCATGCCTTCTGCTCCAGCTACTTCCCATAAAGGAAGGAGTGGAGCTGGGGAAGGAACGGGGTCCTGCAGTGAAGTTTCCTGTTTTAAAGTTGTTCAGACCGGTGGGGAGGGGATCTAGGGAGGTTGGGGTAAAGCCTTGGGACCCTCAGGGTAGAGGGTGGGGCTGAGGTCTCAGAGCTTATCTCAGGCACAGGATGGGAAGGGATTTGGAAGGCCTGTGCTTGAGAAGGAGGGAGGGAGGAGGCGACATATGGTAGAGGTTGTGGAACTGGCTCTGGAGCTGCAAGGGGACTGGGAGAGATAGCGGGTGGGCTGTGGTCAGAATGGTCGAAGGAAGAAGAAGAAAAGTCTGAACAGGGATTGGAGACATTGTTTTAGGAGGATGTGGCCCAGAGTGGGCTAAGAGTATTTGAGAAGTAGAATAGGATTCACAGAGAGAAGGTCGAGAGCAAAGAGCAAAGAAAGTCTGAACATAAGGGATTTCTAACCACTTGCCATTGTGGCAACAAGTTATCGAGGTCACGTAGAATATAATAATCGAGAGTTACGTTTTCTGGCCATTGGGACCTGTTATCAAGTGTGTATTGCAGCCAGATAGTGTTTTTTTTGGTCTTATCTTCCCTTGGAAGCCCAAAGCTTTTAGGTTTCCAAGAAGGCATCCTAGAGAAGTAGATTTTAAGGGTTGGGATTGAGAATTTCTCATTGCAGTCGAATAAGGAGGTTAGACAAGGGCGAGAGAAAAGCAAGGAGAAAGGTCCGAGAGAAAAGGCGTCCCCGCTCTCAGGACTTTCTCAGAGAGTAATAGTCTGCTTTGAAATGGGCGTCCCCTATGTAAAAGTCGGTACTTCCCTGGTGACTCAGACGGTAAAGTGTCCGTCTGCAATGCGGGAGACCCGGGTTCGATCCCTGGGTCGGGAAGATCCCCTGGAGAAGGAAATGGCAGCCCACTCCAGTACTCTTGCCTGGAAAATCCCATGGACGGAGGCGCCTGGCAGGCTGCAGTCCATGGGGTCACTAAGAGTCGGACACGACTGAGCGGCTTCACTTTCACTTTCACTTTTCTATGTCAAAGTCACGGCGCAAGGCCGAGGGCCCAAGAGCCGTGGTGATCTTCCCGCCTAGCGCTAGGACTTGGAAACGAGGCGAGAGAGGATCCGAGGGAATGGGATTTCACTCACCCCTTGTAACCGATGGATGAAATGTGGGCCGGTGTGTGGATGTCAGTCCAGCAAGGCAAGTGGAGCGTCCCGTCCTGGAGCTCGTCTCAGGTTCTCGGCAAGGTCCAAGGGAGGGGACCCCCCGGAGGTCGGCTCGGGAGAGGAGCCCCCCCAGTTGCAGTGGATCTTTCCTCCCGGATTTCGCACCAGAATGTAAGGAGAGTGCAGAGAAAAAGAGAGCGAGCCGGGCAGTCAGGTTCAAAAAGGAAATTTATTAGAGGGACAAGAGAGGGTGACTGGCTCTTAAGGAGAACCAACATTCTCCCTTTCTGATGGAGTCCTTCTTATACCCCACCAGTGAAAAAATTCTCTGAAGAGATGGTCACATAGCTGAAGCTCTGGAATCTGATGGTCCCGCAGCTTTTTGAAGACAGGTGCCAGGGAGATAACAGGATGCAATTTGGGCAGTTTGATCAGTCTCACAGATGACTGTGATTTATTCTTTGTTTGTGAAGCAGACATAATAAGCCATCTTATCAATGAGACCCCATGTGGCCCTATCACTCTGCATATAAGTTAAATAAACAGGGTGACAATATACATCCTTGACATACTCCTTTCCTGATTTGGAACCAGTCTCTTGTTCCGTGTCCAGTTCTAACTGTTGCTTCTTGACCTGGATACAGATTTCTCAGGAGTCAGGTCAAGTGGTCTGGTATTCCCATTTCTTTAAGAATTGTTCAGTTTGTTGTGATCCACACAGTCAAAGGCTTTGGCGTAGTCAGTAAAGCAGAGGTAGATATTTTTCTGGAACTCTCTCGCTTTTTCGATGATCCAGTGGATGTTGGCAATTTGATCTCTGGTTCCTCTACCTTTTCTAAATCCAGCTTGAACATCTGGAAGTTCACGGTTCTCGTACTGTTGAAACCTCGCTTGGAGAATTTTCAGCATTACTTTGCTAGTGTGTGAAGTGAAGAAGTGAAGTGAAGTCGCTCAGTCATGTCCAACTCTTTGCAACCCTGTGGACTGCAGCCCACCAGGCTCCTCCGTCCATGGGATTCTCCAGGCAAGAATACTGGAGTGGGTTGCCATTTCCTTCTCCAGGGGATCTTCCCGACCCAGGGATCGAACCCAGTTCTCCCATATTGCAGGCAGATGCTTTAACCTCTGAGACACGTGTGAGATGAGTGCAATTGTGCAGTAGTTTGAGCATTCTTTGGCATTGCCTTTCTTTGGGATTGGAACGAAAACTGACCTTTTCCAGTCCTGTGGCCACTGCTGGGTTTTCCAAATTTTCAGCCCCACCTCCAGGAGGAGAGGGTAGGACTGGAGACTGAGTTAATCACCAGTGATCAAATTCAGTCATTAATGCCTACATGATGGAACTGTTGCAGGAAGGGGGGACTCCTTCCAGGGCCAAAAGGAAGCTCTTGTCTAACACCAAGAAATGAATCGTTAGAGGAGACACATGTGCTGACAAAGCAAGAGACTTAATTGGGAAGGGGCACCCAGGGTGGAGAGTGGTAGGTTAAGGGAACCCAGGAGAACTGCCCTGCCACATGGCTCAAAGTCTCAGGTTTTATGGTAATAGCGTTAATTCCAGGTTTTCTTTGGCCAATCATTCTGACTCAGGATCCTTCCTGGTGGCACACACATTGCTAAGCCAAGATGGAATTCTCCAGGCAAGAAGGATTCTCAGAGATGTCAGACCCATGGCATCTCCTTATGACATTTTCTGAACTCCTCCTTACTAGGACCTCCTGTTGTAAAATAACTCATGCAAATGGTTACTATGGTGCCTAGCCAGGGTGGGTGGTTTTAGTCAGTGTGCTTCCCCTAATAGAACCCCTATACAAGCCCTAAATAATAGGGTTAAGAGAGTTTCCAGGTTGGTGAACATGTTAGTGTGCCAGGAGGGTGGTCCTCCCCACTCCCCCCTCCTCCCTGCCCCCTCCCTCCTCCTCCCACATTTCCTATGCCTCTCTTGCCCTGTGAACCTCTTCCAACTGTTCAGTTCAGATCAGTTCAGTCGCGCAGTCACATCCAACTCTTTGTGACCCCATGAACCACAGCACGCCAGGCCTCCCTGTCCACCACCAACTCCCAGAGTTTATGCAAACTCATGTCCATCGAGTCGGTGATGCCATCCAACCATTTCATCCTCTGTCGTCCCCTTCTCCTCCCACCTTCAATCTTTCCCAGCATCAGGGTCTTATCAAATGAGTCAGCTCTTCGCATCAAGTAGCCAAAGTATTGGAGTTTCAGCTTCAACATCAGTCCTTCCAATGAACACCCAGCACTCATCTCCTTTAGGATGGACTGGCTGGATCTCCTTGCCGTCCAAGGGACTCTCAAGAGTCTTCTCCAACATCACAGTTCAAAAGCATCAATTCTTCGGCACTCAGCTTTCTTTATGGTCCAACTCTCACATCCGTACATGACCACTGGAAAAACAATAGCCTTGACTAGATGGACCTTTGTTAGCAAAGTAATGTCTCTGCTTTTTAATATGCTGTCTATGTTGGTCATAACTTTCCTTCCAAGGAACAAGCATCTTTGAATTTCATGGCTGCAATCACCATCTGCTGTTATTTTGGAGCCCAAAAAAGTAAAGTCTGCCACTGTTTCCACTGTTTCCCCATCTACTTTCCATGAAATAATGGCACTGAATGCCATGATCTTAGTTTTCTGAATGTTGGGACTTTAAACCAACTTTTCCACTTCTCTTTCACTTTCATCAAGAGGCTCTTTAGTTCCTCTTCACTTTCTGCCATAAAGGTGGTGTCATCTGCATATCTGAGGTTATTGATATTTCTCCTGGCAATCTTAATTCCAGCTTGTTCTTCATCCAGCCAAGCATTTCTCATCATGTACTCTGCATATAAGTTAAATAAGCAGGGTGACAATATACAGTCTTAACGTACTCCTTTTCCTAATTGGAACCAGTCTGTTGTTCCATGTCCACCTCTAACTGTTGCTTCTTGACCTGCATATAGGTTTCTCAGGAGGCAGGTTAAGTAGTCTGATATTTTCATCTCTTTCAGAATTTTCCACAGTTTATTGTGATCCACACAGCCAAAGGCTTTGGCATAGTCAATAAAGCAGAAATAGATGTTTTTCTGGAACTCTCTTGCTTTCTCAATGATCCAGCAGATGTTGGCAATTTGATCTCTGGTTCCTCTGCCTTTTCTAAAACCAGCTTGAACATCAGGAAGTTCACGGTTCACATATTGTTGAAGCTTGGCTTGGAGAATTTTAAGCATTACTTTACTAGCGTGTGAGATGAGTGCAATTGTGTGGTAGTTTGAGCATTTTTGGCATTGCCTTTCTTTGGGGTTGGAATGAAAACTGACCTTTTCCAGTCCTGTGGCCACTGCTATTTTCCAAATTTGATGCCATATTGAGTGCAGCACTTTCACAGCATCATCTTTCAGGATTTGAAATAGCTCAACTGGAATTCCAGCACCTCCACTAGCTTTGTTCATAGTGATGCTTCCTAAGGCCCACTTGACTTCACATTCCAGGATGTCTGGCTCTAAGTGAGTGAGAACATCATCATGATTATCTTGGTCATGAAGATCTTTTTTGTACAGTTCTGTGTATTCTTGCCACCTCTTCTTAATATCTTCTGCTTTTGTTAGGTCCATACCATTTCTGTACTTTATTGAGCCTATCTTTGCGTGAAATGTCCCGTTGGTATCTCTGATTTTCTTGAAGAGATCTCTATTGTTTTCCTCTATTTCTTTGCACTGATCCCTGAGGAAGGCTTTCTTATCTCTCCTTGCTATTCTTTGGAACTCTGCATTCAGATGGGTATATCTTTCTTTTTCTCCTTTGTTTTTGGCTTCTTTTCTTTTCACAGCTATTTGGAAGTCCTCCTCACACAGCCATTTTGCTTGTTTGCATTTCTTTTTCTTCCAACTGTAACAGGAGAGAAAGGGGCAGGGCACAACTTTTGAAAGAATGATGTAGCCCAAGCACACAAACCAAGTAAAATCAAATGAGTCCAAGATGGCAGACAAGTTGACTTCAATTAGACCTTGATCCTCAATCAGCAAGCTAAATAACACACCTAGAGACGCCATGACAGTTCCAAATCACTGTCAAAAGACCAAAGAGTGGGCCAATTCTGGAAATCTCCACCCTTCCTCAAAATAGTTGGCATAATCCTCCCACTCATTAGCATATGAAACTACCCAAACCATAAAAAGTAATCAATCACGCCACAGTTTGCGGCCACAATCCCCCTCTGCGATGGCCCACACCCTGTCTATGGAGTGTGCTTCTCTCTGAATCTGAATAAATCTACTTCTTACCTATCATTTCGTCTCTCACTGAATTCTTTCTGCAATAAAACATCAAGAACCTGAGCTTCGTTAAGTCCTGAAACCAGGTACTGTGGGTTTTGGCTGGGTTTGAGTCCCAATCTGAGATAAAGAGTTTCACAACTGTTTCTGAGTTTAATCCTTTCTGATAAGCTGCTCATTGTAAGTAGTGTTTTCCTGAGTTCTGTGAACTGTTCTAAAGAATTATGAAACTTGAGGAGGGGGTTATGGGTCCTCTCTAAATTTATAGCTGTTGATCAAAAGTACTCGTGACTACCTGAGACTTGTAAGTGGCATCCAAAGTGGGCGCAATCTTGTGGGACTGAGGCTTAACCTGAAGAATCTGATGCTGACTCCAAGCAGATGGTGTCGGAAATTAACTGATTTGCAGTGGTGTCGGGTGGCCCAGGCCTGCAGGTGCTTGAAGCAGGATTGTGGTTCCTCAGCCGAAGACTGAAGTCAGGCTGTGGCAGTGAGAGTACTTAATTCTGGCCACTAGACCACCAGGGACCAGTGGTCAGTGACAACACCCTGGCCCATCCGCTGGGTAGAAATGAACTTCCGTATAGAGATGGGAAGTAGTGAAACAGTGAAGTGACATGAGATGAGATGGTTGGATGGCGTCACCGACTCGATGGATATGAGTTTGGGGAAACTCTGGGCGATAGTGAAGAACAGGGAAGCCTGGTGTGCTGCAGTCCATGGGCTCACAAAGAGTCAGACATGATTTATAGCAACTGAACAACAACAACAACAAAAGTATTTACTAGGAGGAAAAAAAGTACAGTACATGTGGATGGTGGCTCAGATGGTAAACAGCCTGCCTGCAACGCAGAAGACCCAGCTTCAATCCCTGAGTCAGGAAGATTCCCTGGAGAAGGGAATGGCTACCCATGCCAGTGTTCTTGCCTGGAGAATACCATGGACAGAGGAGGCTGGTGGGCTACGGTCCATGGAGTTGCAAAGAGTCAGACACGAATTAGTGACTAACACAAACACACACACACACATCTGGATAGACATGGGTGGGCTCAGAGAGAGAGAGTCGAACCCTTATGGTAGTTGGAATCACTTATATGGGGCATTTCTTCCAGATTTCCTTTCTGGCCAATCATCTTGCTTTGCCTGGCTTTGAGTCAGTATTTGGTTTATCTCAGGGTCCTCCCCTAGTGTGCACACATCTCTTAGCCAAGAGGGATTCTAGCAAAGAGGCCTATGAGCAGGTTGGCATCCCCTACTATGGGGTGATACCCCCTCCGTTTTTGGCCTCCAAGGAGTGTTTCTACACATGTGTAGTCATGAAGGCCGCCTTGACTTCTAGAATGAAGAGTATGTGGTCTTTTATCTCTTTTCTGGCCAGAACTCTGCTCCTCTCTCACTCCTGCTATTATCTTGGAGCATCTGTCCACAGGGGACAAACTCCAGCTGCTCACCCAGGAGCGCATCTATCTTCTGCCTCAGTAGGACCTAAGCGGGAAAGGCAGTGGCGTTAAGACAACACTCACTTGATGTCAGAAGTATTGTGAGTAAAAATAGCTCAGAGGACTGAAACAAGAAGGGGAGAGGGAGGAGGAGCAAGGGGAGACCCAGGCAGACCCATTGTGTGGACCAACCAGTGTTCATGCTCAAGAAGCAATCTTTCAGAATAAAAATGTCATACTTAAGAGACAAAGAATTGACAATTACTATTTTTACTTTCTGTAAACCCAAAGAGGGAAAGTCAGGAGGGGACAGCAAATATGAAGGCTGGATCCAATCACAGAGCAGCCAGGCCCAGGATTAGTACAAAATAATGGTGACCTTGCCAGTTGTGGGGAAGAGGAAATGAGGTCATGTGTACAAAACTCCTAGCCCAGTGCCTGGGACACAACAGACTTGTCTATCGTCATCACAGGCAGAGGAAGGAAACCTCGTTTCTTTTTTCCTTTCTGTTGGAAGTGAATGAAGCCGTTCGGTTTTCCTTTTGTTTCTTTGCCTGAAAACTAGTTCATTTGAATGAAATCCTGGGCCTAGAAGCCAACAAGCAGGGAAGGAGTGCTTCAGGAGAATGAGACACTGCTGGGGAAATAGAAAATAATAAAATCTCAACCTACTACTTGGAAATGCAAATATGTTTCATGTATTCATGGTCACTGATGCCTTTGTTGGAGCTGGAACATCTAACACATCCAAACAACACATGATTATTCTCCATAATAGGAACAAAACAAGCTCCTGGTGAACTAATCAGCTGATCACGTTGCAGTGGGTGTTCAGTGCTTTTCCACAGCAAATGTGGCACTCGGTTGGTCCCCTGGTGCCTCACGCTAACGTGCACGTGGGGCGTCATCTGTCCCAGCACCTGCTGACTTCAGATGCGTCAGCATCCTCAGTCACCGCAGCCTGACACCTCCAGGTACTGGGCTCGACTCCAGGCCCTTGGGGGATCAGACCTAATTCCTGACTAGGAGAGATCGTGGTGAGACTAAAGAGCGTTGGCTGCTTGTTTATTTGATTAAAGGAAGAAAAAACTCCACTGTTACAGAACAAAGAGTGCAAAGCCTGGACCTGGACCTGTTCCTGGCTCCGTTATTTCACTTACATATGTTATAAAGCTTGGCCAATATGGAAAATTGCACTATTGCTTAGCAACCCAAATTATAGAGAGAATTAGATCTGAAAGATTCATGACAATAAGCCGAATTCTAACAGGAGATACAGTAAAGAGAAGGGTCCAGGAAGACTAAGCTCAAAGTTGGCTCCCCTCTGAGCCTCCATTTGGTGCCTAATAATAATCATAGTTAGTGTGAATTAAGCACGCTGTGGGCAAGGCTCTATGCAAAGTGTTACACATTCATTGTCTCATTTATTCCTCACAACAGGAATAAATTTCTCCCCTGAGGTGAGTATAATGATTATCTCCTCTTTCTCACAAGGAAACAGAGATATAGAGAAAAAGGTATTAGTCAGAAAGAGTGAATCCAGAGTTTGAATATCAGACTCCCAGTTTTTTGGCATCATGCATACTGATCCAAAAATACAGTTCTTTGTGCCTCAGACATCCAAAAATGCAATTAATAGGAAACTATGTAAATCAGAGGCCTAAGTAATCCAGACAGTAAACAATTATTTTTTCCTTCACTGAGGCATAGTCATAGATCATTGTAACAAAAATGTTTTTCTCTGTTATCTTTTTTATTTTGGGCTATACCATGTGGCTTGTGGGATCTTAGTTCCCCTAGCAGGAATTGAACCTGCACTCCCTGCCATGGAAGCATGGTACCCTAACCGCTGCACCACTAGGGAAGTCCATTTTTCTGCCATTTTTGCAAAATGGAGAAACCATTATTGTTTTTTTAAACTGATTTTAAAATAAAATACATGCTTATTATAAAATATGCCAGTGTACAGTTCAGTTCAGTTCAGTCGCTCAGTCGTGTCCGACTCTTTGCGACCCCATGAATCGCAGCACACCAGGCCTCCCTGTCCATCACCAACTCCCGGAGTTCACTCAAACTCACGTCCATCGAGTCGGTGATGCCATCCAGCCATCTCATCCTCTGTCATCCCCTTCTCCTGCCCCTAATCCTTCCCAGCATCAGAGTCTTTTCCAATGAGTCAACTCTTCGCATGAGGTGGACAAAGTACTCGAGTTTCAGCTTTAGCATCATTCCTGCCAAAGAAATCCCAGGACCGATCTCCTTCAGAATTGACTGGTTGGATCTCCTTGCAGTCCAAGGGACTCTCAAGAGTCTTCTCCAACATCACAGTTCAAAAGCATCAATTCTTTGGCGCTCTGCCTTCTTAATAGTCCAACTCTCACATCTATACATGAACACTGGAAAAAACATAGCCTCGACTAGATGGAACTTTGTTGGCAAAGTAATGTCTCTGCTTTTGAATATACTATCTAGGTTGGTCATAACTTTCCTTCCAAGGAGTAAGCGTCTTTTAATTTCATGGCTGCAATTACCATCTGCAGTGATTTTGGAGCCCCCCCAAATAAAGTCTGACACTGTCTCCACTGTTTCCCCATCTATTTCCCATGAAGTGATGGGACCAGATGCCATGATCTTCGTTTTCTGAATGTTGAGCTTTAAGCCAACTTTTTCACTCTCCTCTTTCACTTTCATCAAGAGGCTTTTTAGTTCCTCTTCACTTTCTGCCATAAGGGTGGTGTCATCTGCATATCTGAGGTTATTGATATTTCTCCCAGCAATCTTGATTCCAGCTTGTGTTTCTTCCAGCCCAGCGTTTCTCATGATGTACTCTGCATATAAGTTAAATAAGCAGGGTGACAATATACAGCCTTGACGTACTCCTTTTCCTATTTGGAACCAGTCTGTTGTTCCATGTCCACCTCTAACTGTTGCTTCCTGACCTGCATACAGATTTCTCAAGAGGCAGGTCAGATAGTCTGGTATTCCCATCTCTTTCAGAATTTTCCACAGTTTATTGTGATCCACACAGTCAAAGTCTTTGTCACAGTCAATAATACAGAAAGAGATCTTTTTCTGGGCCTCTTGCTTTTTTTGATCTCTGGTTCCTCTGCCTTTTTTAAAACCAGCTTGAACATCTGGAAGTTCATGGTTCATGTATTGCTGAAGCCTGGCTTGGAGAATTTTGAGCATTACTTTACTAGCATGTGAGATGAGTGCAATTGTATGGTAGTTTGAGCATTCTTTGGCATTGCCTTTCTTTGGGATTGGAATGAAAACGGACCTTTTCCAGTCCTGTGGCCACTGCTGAGTTTTCCAAATTTGCTGGCATATTGAGTGCACACTTTCACAGCATCATCTTCCAGGATTTGAAATAGCTCCACTGGAATTCCATCACCTCCACTAGCTTTGTTCATAGTGATGCTTTTTCTAAGGCCCACTTGACTTCACATTTCAGGATGTCTGGCTCTAGATGAGTGATCACACCATTGTGATCATCTGGGTAGTGAAGATCTTTTTTGTATAGTTCTTCTGTGTATTCTTGCCACCTCTTCTTAATATCTTCTGCTTCTCTTAGGTCCATACAATTTCTGTCCTTTATCGAGCCCATCTTTGCATGAAATGTTCCCTTGGTATCTCTAATTTTCTTGAAGAGATCTCTAGTCTTTCCCATTCTGTTGTTTTCCTCTATTTCTTTGCATTGATTGTGGAGGAAGGCTTTCTTATCTCTTCTTGCTATTCTGTGGAACTCTGCATTCAGATGCTTATATCTTTCCTTTTCTCCTTTGCTTTTCACTTCTCTTCTTTTCACAGCTATTTGTAAGGCCTCCCCAGACAGCCATTTTGCCGTTTTGCATTTCTTTTCCATGGGGATGGTCTTGATCCCTGTCTCCTGTACAATGTCACAGACCTCAGTCCATAGTTCATCAGGCACTCTACCTATCAGATCTAGTCCCTTAAATCTATTTCTCACTTCCACTGAATAATCATAAGGGGTTTGATTTAGGTCATACCTGAATGGTCTAGTGGTTTCCCCTACTTTCTTCAATTTAAGTCTGAATTTGGCAATAAGGAGTTCATGATCTGAGCCACAGTCAGCTCCCAGTCTTGTTTTTGCTGACTGTATAGAGCTTCTCCATCTTTGGCTGCAAAGAATGTAATCAATCTGATTTTGGTGTTGACCATCAGGTGATGTCCATGTGTAGAGTCTTCTCTTGTGTTGTTGGAAGAGGGTGTTTGCTATGACCAGTGCATTCTCTTGGCAAAACTCTATTAGCCTTTGCCCTGCTTCATTCCGTATTCCAAGGCCAAATTTGCCTGTTACTCCAGGTGTTTCTTGACTTCCTACTTTTGCATTCCAGTCCCCTATAATGAAAAGGACATCTTTTTTGGGTGTTAGTTCTAAGTGGTCTTGTAGATCTTCATAGAACCATTCAACTTCAGCTTCTTCAGTGTTACTGGTTGGGGCATAGACTTGGATTACCATGATATTGAATGGTTTGCCTTGGAAACGAACAGATCATTCTGTCGTTTTTGAGATTGCATCCAAGTACTGCATTTCGGACTCTTTTGTTGACCATGATGGCTACTCCATTTCTTCTAAGGGATTCCTGCCCGCAGTAATAGATATAATGGTCATCTGAATTAAATTCACCCGTTCCATTCCATTTTAGTTCGCTGATTCCTAGAATGTCAACATTCACTCTTGCCATCTCCTGTTTGACCACTTCCAATTTGCCTTGATTCATGGACCTGACATTCCAGGTTCCTATGCAATATTGCTCTTTACACCATCAGACCTTGCTTCTATCACCAGTCATGTCCACAACTGGGTATTGTTTTTGCTTTGGCTCCATCCCTTTATTCTTTCTGGATACATGCCAATGTACAGGACTACAGAAAATGAAAACCTCCCCAGTATTATGTATATAATTCCACTTGCCACAGATGTCAGACATAATCACTGTTAATAATTGTGGCAAGTAATATTTTAATAATTAGACAAGTAAATATTTCCCCCTAATTCTCCATGAATTTAATGTCCCATGAGTGTGGACTGTTCTTAGAGCCCCACTTTCAATGAGTGTAGTTCAGAAAGGGAAAAACAGTAACCTTACAATGGAGAAATATGACAGGCCCTGCTTTAACGAAGTGATCACAGTTAACATCACTAGTAATAATCATGTTAACATCATGTACTATTTTAATTTAGGCTGATATTAGAAACAACAACAATAACAAAACACAGACTGTGTGGGTTAAATGGACATTTATTTCTCACAGTTCTGGAGGCTGGAAGTCCAAGATCAAGATTTTGATAGATGATCTTGCTATTGAGAGCTGTTTCTGACTTGTAGATGACCACCTTCTTGCTGCTTCTCACTGGCAGAGACAGGGTGAGGAAGCAAATTTCTTTTGTCTAGTCTTCAATTCAGTTCAGTCGCTCAGTCATGTCCAATTCTTTGCGACCCCCTGAACTGCAGCACGCCAGGCCCCCCTGTCCATCACCATCTCCCGGAGTTCACTCAAACTCAGGTCCATCGAGTTGGTGATGCCATCCAGCCATCTCATCCTCTGTCGTCCCCTTCTCCTCCTGCCCCCAACCCCTCCCAGCATCAGAGTCTTTTCCAATGAGTCAACTCTTCGCATGAGGTGGCCAAAGTACTGGAGTTTCAGCTTTAGCATCATTCCTTCCAAAGAAATCCCCGGCTGATCTCCTTCAGAATGGACTGGTTGGATCTCCTTGCAGTCCAAGGGACTCTCAAGAGTCTTCTCCAGCACCACAATCTCATCATGAGGGCCCCTCCCTCATCTAAAACTAATTCCCTCCCAAAGGCCTCACTTCCAAATAATACCATTATATTTGGGGCTAGGCCTTCAGCATATGAATTTAGGGGGATATTAACATTTAGTCCATAACATGTGCCCTCTGATATGATGTAATGAGAAGGGTACTTTGAATCTGTGGTATTCTTCCCCCTAAAACAAGAATCCAGTCTATTCATGAGAAAACATGACAAACCCAAATTGAGAGACCCTTTACAAAATGTCTGACTAGGACTCTTCAAAACTATCAAGGTTATGAAAAACAAATAATAAAGTCTGAAAAAATGGTTACAGACAGTGTTACAGACATGACAACTAGACATAATGTAGTATCCTGGATTAGGTATTTAGAACAGAGAAAAACCCTGGAAAACCCAATGGAATCTGAATGAAGTCTGTAGATCACTTAATAGTATTATATCACTGTTAAATTACCAGTTTTGACAAATGTAGCAAGGTTAGGCAAGATATAATCATCGGGAAAATGGTGAAGGATATATATGAGAACTCTTTACTATTTTGCAGTCTTCTGTAATTAAAATTTTTTTCAAAATAAAAAGTTTATTTACATATTTTTGTTGTTGTGTGAAGACAGCTAGGACTTAAAGACACTGAGAAAAGATGGGAGCGTTGAAGTGCGCTGAGCATTATGCCAAGCTCCTCTTTGAGGCATTAACCATAGAGCTAATAACTGGCACAGGGCTAAGAACCTTAGAAGCTTCCCCTGGGCGTCTTTGCTGATTCATAAGTAGTGATGGCCTCCAGTTAGCACCCCAGGAGAGAGCCACACCTAGGAAGAAAGGTGAAATGGAAATAGGCTGATTCCTCTGAAGAGTAAAGAAAGAAGTAGAAAGTGAAGTCGCCCAGTCGTATCCGACTGTTTGCGACCCCATGGACTGTAGCTGATGGGATTTTCCAGGCAAGAGTACTGGCGTGGGTTGCCATTTCCTTCCCAGGGGATCTTCCCAATCCAGGGATTGTACCTAGGTTTCCCACACTGTAGGCAGACGCTTTCCCGTCTGAGCCAGCGGGGAATATTTCTCTGAAGACTAAAACTCGGTTTCAAACCAACTCAGACTCAGACTGGATTATGGTAATTTGCACATATTCAAACTAACTGCTAGAGGCAAAAATAAATTCTCTCCGAAGGAAAAAAATGCCATGAGAGCCTCAAATTAGCTGTACAATTTCTTATTCACAATGCCTAGCATTCTGTAAAAAAATTTAAGAGACACCGGATATGGTTTTTTTTTAAAAAAAAGGCCAACATACATAGAACTGGAATTTCATAATGAGAGGAAAAGGTAAAAAGGGAAGGCAGCACTGTTTGAAGAGTAAATGGCTGAGTGATAGAAGATATCATATCATAGATCCAAGGGGCCCTATGACTGCTATGAAGAATAAACATATAGAAAAGCACATTTGGAAACTTCCTTGATGGCTCAGTGGATAAGAAGCCACCCTTCAATGCAAGGGACATGAATTTGATCCCTGATTCAGGAAGATCTTACATGCTGAGGAACAACTAAGCCCAAATGCACAACTACTGAGTCTGCAAACTGCAATTCCCAAGCCTGCATGCACAACTGCTGAAGCCCATGTGCCTAGAGCCTGTGCTCTGCAACGAGAGAAGCTGCCACAGCGGGAAGCCCGTGCACCACAGTGAGGGGTAGCCCCTACTCGCTGCAACTAGAGAAGGCCCGCCTAAAGCAATGAAAACCCAGCACAGCCAAAAGTAAAACAATTAAATGAACAAACTTATTTTTTAAAAAAAGAAAAACACATTTAGTTACACTATATTAAAACTGCTGAAAATCAAGGACAAAGAACACTCTTAAAGAGGAGGGACTTCCCTGGCAGTCCAGTGGTTAAGAATCCACCTTGCAGTGCAGGGGATGTGGGTTCGATCCCTGGTCAGGGAACTAAGATCCCACACACACACAGAGAGTCCCTTTGCAAAGACTGAGAGATTTGGCGTGGGGAGGGGGCAGGCCGGGGTCGGGGGGGCAGCCTCTGAGAATTTAAGAAAATCTCTAATCATTAGTTGAGCCCTAGGCCAATGGAACAGAGATTTCAATGGCTACACACGACAAAGAATACAAGATTGGTTCAGAAAAGTCACTAAGGAAACAAGAGAAACAACAAATCCTGCAGAAGAGAAATCTGATGTTCACAGTACAGGATCTTAAATGTTTAGCTTTCAACAAAAATTTATGAGGCATGCAAAGAAAAAGGAAAGTATGGCCCATAGACAGGCGGAAAGAGCCGTCAAAAGTACTTTCTCTGAGGAAGTCCAGATGTTGAACTTGCGATACATCTTTAAACAAGCTATTACAAATACATTCAAAGAACTAAAGGAAACCATGCCTAAAGAATTAAAAGAAAGGACGAAAATGATGTCTTGCCAAATAGAATATGTCACTGAAAAGAAAAAAAATTATTAAGAAAAATGAAATTCTGGAACTGAAAGTATAACTGAAATGAAAAATTCACTAGAGGTGCTCAACAGCAGATGTGAGTTGGTAAAAGATAGAATAAACATACTTAATGATAGGTCAATAAGATCATCCAGCCTGAGGAACAGAAAGAAACGAAGAATGAAGAAAAATGAATGGAATGGCAGTGACCTGTGGACACAATCACGTATATCAATATACACATATGGAACCCACAGAAGGAAGGAATAGAGAGAAAGGGGTGGAAAGAATATTTGAAGAAATTATGGCCAAAAGACTTCCCAAATTTGATTTTAACACATTATTGACCAAGGGATTTTTGCATAAGCTAACACCTGTGGTGTTAATACATCTCCAGTCAATATGTTAAAAATTTAAAAATTAAAGAAACTTACTGACTCCAAATAAACTCAAAAGGATCCATATGTAGATATATCACAGACAAGTTTTCAAAGTATAAAGAGAGAATCCTAGAAATAACAAGGTAAAAATGACTCATCACATACAAGAGACTCACAAAAAGTTTAGCAGCTGACTTATCAGAAGGCGGAAGGCAGATAGTGACACATCCAATATGCTGGGGGTGAAGGGGGCTATCAATCAAGAACTCTATATCCAATTAAACTATACTTCAGAACGTTAGATATTCTCAGAAAACTCACCACTAGTAGACCTGCCCTATAAGAAATCCTAAAGGAAAATTTTCAGGCTGAAATGGAAGAACACCTGCCAACAACTTGAAAATACACACAAAATATAGAGTACCAGTGAAAGCGATTACATACATAAATGTAAAAGACAGTAAAACGTATTTTATTTGTAAGTTTTTTCTACTCCTTTCTGATACTTTTTGGAAAAACATTATCAGTTAGTTCAGTTGCTCAGTCCTGTCCGACTCTTTGCAACCCTCATGCGCTGCAGCCCACCAGGCTTCCCTGTCCATCACCAACTCCCAGAGCTTGCTCAAGCTCATGTCCATTGAGTCGCTGATGCCATCCAACCATCTCATCCTCTGTTGTCCCCTTCTCCTCTTGCCTTCAATCTTTCCCAGCATCAAGGTCTTTTCCAATAAGTCAGATATTAACATCAGGTGGCCAGACTATTGGAGTTTCAGCTTCACCATCAGTCCTTCCAATGAACATTCAGGACTGATTTCCTTTAGGATGGACTTGTTGGATCTCCTTGCAGTCCAAGGGACTCTCAAGAGTCTTCTCCAACACCACAGTTCAAAAGCATCAATTCTTCAGGGCTCAGCTTTCTATATAGTCCAACTCTCACATCCATACATGACTACTGGAAAAACCATAGCTTTGACTAGATGGACCTTTGTTGGGAAAGTAATGTCTCTGCTTTTGAGTATGCTGCTTGAGTTAGTCATGGCTTTTCTTCCAAGGAGCAAGCGTCTTTTAATTTCATGGCTGCAGTCACCATTTGCAGTGATTTTGGAGACCAAGGAAATAAAGTCTGTCACTCTTTCCATTGTTTCTGCATTTATTTGCCATGAAAGGAAAGGACAAAATGACATGATCTTAGTTTTCCAAATGTTGAGCTTTAAACCAACTTTTTCACTTTCCTCTTTCACTTTCATCAAGAGGCTTTTTAGTTCTTCTTCACTTTCTGCCATAAGAGTGGTATCATCTGCATATCTGAGGTTATTGATATTTCTCCTGGCAATCTTGATTCCAGTTTGTGCTTCATCCAACCTGGCATTTCACATGATGTACTCTGCATACAAGTTAAATAAACAGGGGTGACAATATATAGCCGTGATGTACTCCTTTCCCAATCTGGAACCAGTCTGTTGTTCCATGTCCAGCTCTAACTGTTGCTTCTTGACCTGCATACAGATTCTCAGGAGGCATGTAAGGGGGTCTGATATTCCCATCTCTTTAAGAATTTTCCACATTTTGTTGTGATACACACAGTCATTATAAATTTTATTTATTTTTAAAAAATTTTATTGAAATATAGTTGATGTATTACCTTTTCTTATTTAAATGACTAATTACAGAACTATATAGTAAATGGGCTTATAATTTATAAAAATGTAATTTGTGTGATAATAATAGTACTAAGGAGGGGAAAGATAATTTGCTATATTGCAGCATATGTTTTGTGTAAGATTGAAGTGAAGTTAATATTAATCCAAGCTAGATTGTGTTAAATTAAGATGTTAATTGCAATACTCAGGGAAACCACACACACAAAAAAAAAAAACTTTTTTTTTTTTTTTTTGCACATGGAAAATGTATTTTATTTTATTTTATTTTTTTCCCACTGGGAAAAAAGATTTTATTTTTATTTTTTTTTTAATTTTTAATTTTTACTTTACAATTCTGTATTGGTTTTGGCATAGATTGACATGAATCCACCACAGGTGTACATGCGTTCCCAAACATGAACCCCCCTCTCACCCCCCTCCCCACAACATCTCTCTGGGTCATCCCCGCGCATCAGCCCCAAGCGTGCCATATCCTGCATCAGACATAGACTGGCAATTAGATTCTTACATGATATTATACATGTTTCAATGCCATTCTCCCAAATCATCACACACTCTCCCTCTCCCTCTCCCTCTGAGTCCAAAAGTCCGCTATACACATCTGTGTCTTTTTTGCTTTCCTGCATACAGGGTCATCATTGCCATCTTTCTAAATTCCATATATATGTGTTAGTATACTGTATTGGTGTTTTTCTTTCTGGCTCACTTCACTCTGTATAATCGGCTCCAGTTTCATCCATCTCATCAGAACTGATTCAAATGTATTCTTTTTAATGGCTGAGTAATACTCCATTGTGTATATGTACCACAGCTTTCTTATCCATTCATCTACTGATGGACATCTAGGTTGTTTCCATGTCCTGGCTATTATAAACAGTGCTGTGATGAACATTGGGGTACATGTGTCTCTTTCAATTCTGGTTTCCTCCGTGTGTATGCCCAACAGTGGGATTGCTGGGTCATAAGGCATTTCTATTTGCAATTTTTTAAGGAATCTCCACACTGTTCTCCATAGTGGCTGTACTAGTTTGCATTCCCACCAACAGTGTAGGAGGGTTCCCTTCTCTCCACACCCTCTCCAGCATTTATTGCTTGCAGATTTTTGGATCGCAGACATTCTGACTGGTGTGAAGTGGTACCTCATTGTGGTTTTGATTTGCATTTCTCTAATAATGAGTGATGTTGAGCATCTTTTCATGTGTTTTTTAGCCATCCGTATGTCTTCTTTGGAGAAATGTCTATTTAGTTCTTTGGCCCATTTTTTGATTGGGTCGTTTATTTTTCTGGAATTGAGTTTCAGGAGTTGCTTGTATATTTTTGAGATTAGTTGTTTGTCAGTTGCTTCATTTGCTATTATTTTCTCCCATTCGGAAGGCTGTCTTTTCACTTTGCTTATGTTTTCCTTTGTTGTGCAGAAGCTTTTAATTTTAATTAGATCCCATTTGTTTATTTTTGCTTTTATTTCCAGAATTCTGGGAGGTGGATCATAGAGGATCCTGCTGTGGTTTATGTCAGAGAGTGTTTTGCCTATGTTCTCCTCTAAGAGTTTTATAGTTTCTGGTCTTACATTTAGATCTTTAATCCATTTTGAGTTTATCTTTGTGTGCGGTGTTAGAAAGTGATCTAGTTTCATTCTTTTACAAGTGGTTGACCAGTTTTCCCAGCACCACTTGTTAAAGAGATTGTCTTTACTCCATTGTATATTCTTGCCTCCTTTGTCAAAGATAAGGTGTCCATATGTGTGTGGATTTATCTCTGGGCTTTCTATTTTGTTCCATTGATCTATATGTCTGTCTTTGTGCCAATACCATACTGTCTTGATGACTGTGGCTTTGTAGTAGAGCCTGAAGTCAGGCAAATTGATTCCTCCAGTTCCATTCTTCTTTCTCAAGATTGCTTTGGCTATTCGTGGTTTTTTGTATTTCCATACAAATCTTGAAATTATTTGTTCTAGTTCTGTGAAAAATATCACTGGTATCTTGATAGGGATTGCATTGAATTTGTAAATTGCTTTGGGTAATATACTCATTTTCACTATATTGATTCTTCCGATCCATGAGCATGGTATATTTCTCCATCTATTAGTGTCCTCTTTGATTTCTTTCATCAGTGTTTTATAGTTTTCTGTATATAGGTCTTTAGTTTCTTTAGGTAGATATATTCCTAAGTATTTTATTCTTTTTGTTGCAATGGTGAATGGAATTGTTTCCTTAATTTCTTCTTCTACTTTCTCATTATTAGTGTATAGGAATGCAAGGGATTTCTGTGTGTTGATTTTATATCCTGCAACTTTACTATATTCATTAATTAGCTCTAGTAATTTTCTGGTAGAGTCTTTAGTGTTTTCTATGTAGAGGATCATGTCATCTGCAAACAGTGAGAGTTTTACTTCTTCTTTTCCAATTTGGATTCCTTTTATTTCTTTTTCTGCTCTGATTGCTGTGGCTAAAACTTCCAGAACTATGTTGAATAGTAGTGGTGAAAGTGGGCACCCTTGTCTTGTTCCTGACTTTAGGGGAAATGCTTTCAATTTTTCACCATTGAGGATAATGTTTGCTGTGGGTTTGTCATATATAGCTTTTATTATATTGAGGTATGTTCCTTCTATTCCTGCTTTCTGGAGAGTTTTTATCATAAATGGATGTTGAATTTTGTCAAAGGCCTTCTCTGCATCTATTGAGATAATCATATGGTTTTTATTTTTCAATTTGTTAATGTGGTGAATTACATTGATTGATTTGCGGATGTTGAAGAATCCTTGCATCCCTGGGATAAAGCCCACTTGGTCATGGTGTACAATCTTTTTAATGTGTTGTTGGATTCTGATTGCTAGAATTTTGTTGAGGATTTTTGCATCTATGTTCATCAGTGATATTGGCCTGTAGTTTTCTTTTTTTGTAGTATCTTTGTCAGGTTTTGGTATTAGGGTGATGGTGGCCTCATAAAAAGAAGAAGTAAAAAAGAAGAAGTAAAAAAAGAAGAGTAAAAAAACAAGAAGGGAATTAAGTTGGTGCCCTATAAAATATTTAATGCAAAAGTCATCAATAATTGCAAAGTAGTGGAGAAGACATTGGCACCCCACTCCAGCACTCTTGCCTAGAAAATCCCATGGACGGAAAAGCCTGGTGGGCCACAGTCCATGGGGTCTCTTAAGAGTCGGACACGACTGAGCAACTTCACTTTCACTTTTCACTTTCATGCATTGGAGAAGGAAATGGCAACCCACTCCAGTGTTCTTGCCTGGAGAATCCCAAGGATGGGGGAGCCTCATGGGCTGCCGTCTATGGGGTCACACAGAGTTGGACACAACTGAAGCGACTTAGCAGCAGCAGCAGCAGCAGCAGGAAAAAAGATACAAATATGTAGAAAACAAGTATAAAAATGGCAGGCAGTAATTCTACTTTATTAGTAATTACATTAAATATAAGTGGATTAAATATGCCAAGCAAAAGGAAAAGATTGGCATAATACATTTTTTTAATAACCCAACTCAATGCTGTATAAGAGACAAGTTTAGATTCAAAGATTTAATAGATTGAAAATAAAAGGATCAGAAAGATATACCATGTAAATATTAGCCAAAGGCTGCTAGAGTGTCTATATTAATATCAGTCAAAATAAACATTAAGAAACAAATTTTACTAGATACAAAGAGAACATACTTGGTTGCAAAGCAATTCTTTATAATTTTGGAGAATTAGAATCATATAGGATGTGTGTCTCTGACTGCAGTGGAAATAACTAGATGTGAATTACAGAAGAAAAACTAGAAACGTCCCCAAGGGTTTACAAATTAAGCAGCATAGTTATCAATAGTATATTAGCAGATCAGAAAGGAAATTATAATTAAAATTAGGAAGTATTTTGAAAAGAATTATAAAAACCATATATTAATACCTCTGGAGTATTGCTTAGGCCATAGTTAGAGAAAATCATGTAGCTCCAAATAAATGTATTTATAAGAAAAAAATATTATAAAAGTTATCTAAGTATCCATATCAAGTAGTTAGAAAATAACAAATTAAATGCAGAGAAAGTAGAGGAGAGGAAATGCTAAAGATAACAACAGAGAATTAATGAAGTTGAAAACAAATATACAAAAAAGAATGTTAAAAAATTCACATTTATAAGCCCCTAACAAATAACCCTCTGATCTAGAATAAAAAATAGAAAAGACACAAAATATTGATACTAGGAACAAATAAGAGCATCATTACAAATCCCATACATTGGAAATACAGTACATAGAGGAATATTATAAACAAGGTACAATGAACTTGAAAATTTAAATAAAATAGAAAATCCTTAGAAAAATACAAGTTTACAAAATTGATGCAAACTAAAAAAAACAGACAACCCTTTGCTGACAAAGGTCCTTATAAACAAAGCTATGGTTTTTCCAGTAGTCATTTACAGATGTGAGAGTTGGACTATAAGAAAGGTTGAGTGCCAAAGAATTGATGTTTTGAATTGTGGTGCTGGAGAAGATTCTTGAGAGTCCCTTGGACTGCAAGGAGATCATACCAGTCGATCCTAAAGGAAGTCAACCCTGAATATTCATTGTAAGGACTGATGCTGAAGCTGAAGATCTAATAGTTGGCCACCTGATGTGAAGAGCCCACTCGTTGGAAAAGACCTGGACACTGGGAAGGACTGAAGGCAAAAGGAGTAAAGAGCAGCAGAGGATGAGATGATAGGATAGCATCACCTACTCAGTGGAGAAGAATTTGGGCAAATTACAGGAGATAGCGCAGGGAGAACTGGTGTGGTCCATGGGGTTGCAAAGAGTCGGACATGACTTAGCAACTGAATGACAACAACCAAGAAAAAAAGGCAGAGGGCCCAAATCAATAATATCAGAAATTAAAAAAGAGAACTTACAAACCAAATACCACAGAAATACAAAAGATCATAATAGGCTACTAATAGCAACTATACATCAATAAAATAGACAACCTAGAAGAAATGGACAAATTCTTAGGTGCAATCTCCTAAGACTGAACCAGGAAGAAACAGAAAATATGAACAAACCAATCATCAGTAATAAAATTGAATCAATAATTTTAAAACTCCCAACAAACAAAAGTCCAGGACTAGATGGCTTCACAGGAGAATTCCACCAAACATTAGAAAAGAGTTCCATATTCCCTGGCGGCTCAGACGGTAAAGCATCTGCCTACAATGCAGGAGACCCGGGTTCAATCCCTGGGTGGGGAAGATCCTCTGGAGAAGGAAACGGCAACCCACTCCAGTACTCTTGCCTGGAAAATCTCATGGATGGAGGAGCCCTAGGCTACAGTCCATGGGGTTGCAAAGAGTCAGACATGACTGAGCAACTTCACTTCATTTCACTTGACATATCCTTTTGAAACTATTTCCAAAAAGCTACCAAGAAAGGAACACTTCTAAACTCATTCTATGAGGCCAGCATCACCATGATACCAAAACCAGACAAATATATCAAAAAGAAAAATTGCAGGCCAGTATCACTGATGAACATAGATGCAAAAAAATTGTCAAAAAAATACTAGCAAACAAAATCCAACAAAAGATTTAAAGGATCATATACCATTATCAAGTAGGATTTATCCCAGGGATGTAAGGATTTTTCAATACTCAAAAGTCAAACAATGTGATACACCATATTAACAAATTAAAGGATCATGTCAACAGGTGTAGAAAAAGCTTTTGACAAAATTCAATGTCCATTTATAATAATAATTTAAAAAGCTCTCCAGAAAGTGGGCATAGAGAGAGCATACCTCAACATAATAAATGTCATATATAATAAACCAACAGCTTACATCCTACTAAATGTTGAAAAGCTGACAGCACTTCCTCTAAGATTAGGAACAAGACACACATCCCCACTTTCCTCACTTTTATTCACCACAGTTTTGGAAGTCCTAGGCACAGAATCAGAGAAGAAAAAGAAATAAAAGGAATCCAAAAATGCAAGAAAGAAGTAAAGTTGTCACTGTTTGCAAATGATGTGATAATATACACAGAAAACCCTAAAGAAGACACTAGAAAATTACTAGAGCTCACCAGTGAATTCAATAAAGTTGCAGGATACAAAATTCATATACAGAAATCTGTTGTATTTCTATAAACTAACAACAAACTATCAGAGAAATTAAGGAAATAATCCCATTTATCATCACATCAAAAAGAATAAAATACATAGAAATAAACCTACCCAAAGAGGAAAAAACCTGTACTCTGAAAACCATAAGATGCTGATGAAAGAAACTGAAAATAACACAGATAGTTGGAGAGATATACTCTGTTCTCAGATTGGAAGAATCAATATTTTTTAAATGACCCTACTACTCAATCTACAGATTCTAGGCAATCCTTGTCAAGATACCAATAGCATTTTTCACAGCACTAGAACAAATAATTTAAAATTTGTATGGAAACACAGAAGACCCCAAATAGCCAAAACAATCTTGAGAGAGAAGAACAGACCTAGAGGATACAAGCTCCCTGACTTCAGACTATACTACAAAGCTACGATATTCAAAACATTATGGTCCTGGCCCAAAACCATTGATCAACAGAACAGGATAGAGAGCCCAGAAATAAACCGAGCCAGTTATGGTCAATTAATCTACAAAGGAGACAAGAATATGCAATGGAGAAAAGACAGTCTCTTCAATAAGTTGTGCTGGGGAAACATGACTTGTAAAAGATAAAATTAGAACATTCTCTAGTACCATAAACAAAAATAAACTCAAAATGTATTAAAGACCTAACTGTAAGACTAGATACTATCAAATTCCTAGAGGAAACCATACCCAGAACACTCTTTGACATAAATTGCAGCAATATTTTTTGGATCCATCTCCTGAAAGTAAAGGAAATAAAAACAAAAACAAACAAATGGGACCCAATTAAAAGCTTATGGACAGCAAAGGAAACCATCAATAAAATGAAAAAACAATGTACTGAATGGGAGAAGATATTTGCAAATGAGATGATCGATAAGGGATTAATATCCAATGTATATAAACTGCTTATACAACTCAGTATCAAAAAACCAAACAACCAGATTAAAAAATGGGCAAGAGACCTGAATAAGCATTTTTCCAAAGAGGAAATGCTGATAGCCAACAGGCTTATGAAAAGATGTGCAACATTACTAATCATCAGGGAAATGCAAATCAAAACCACAAGGAAAAATCACTTCATACCTGTCAGAATGGCTATCATCAAAAAGAGCACAAATATCAAATGCTGGACAGGATGAAGAGAAAAGGGAACTCTCAAACACTGTTGAAGGAAATGTAAATTAGTGTAGCTGCGATGCAGTTTGCAGCAATATCTTCTCCCATTCAGTACGCTGCAAAACAGTTTGCAAAACAGTATGCAGGGTTCTCAAAAAGCTAAAAATAGAACTACCATATGACTTGGTAATTTCACTCCTGGGTATATATCTGAAAGAAACAAAAACACTAATATGCACCCCGTGTTCATAGTGCAGCATTATTTACAATTACTAAGATATGGAAGAAACCTGAGTGTCCATTAACAGCTGAATGGATAAAGATGTGGTAGACATATACAACAGAATACTACTCAATAATTAAAGAAAATGAAATTTTTCCATTTGCAGTAAAATGGTTGGACATGGAGGGCATTATGCTAAGTGAAATAAGTCAGACAGAGAAAGACAAGTACTCAATGGTATCACTGATGTGTGGAATTTTAAAAATACAACCATTCTAGTAAATACAACATAAAAGAAGCAGATCCACAGATACAGAGTACAAGCTAGTGGTTACCAGTGAGTGGAAGGCACTATAGGGTTGGGGAGTGGAAGGTACAAGATATTGGGTGTCAAATGTTCTGTAAGGTTGTATTGTATAGCAAAGGGAATACAGCCAATATTTTGTGATAAATGTAAATGGAAAGTAATCCTTAAAATTGTATTAATGTTTTTTAATTTCTAAAAAAAATGAGAAATTCAATTCAGTTACATATAAAAAGAGTAACATATCAAACCAAAGTTGGACTCATTCTAGGAATGAAGGATTGATCTAACAGTTAAAAATCAGTCACCGTAACTCAGTACATTAGTAAAATAAAAGAGAAAATTGCATAAAACGTTAATAGATACAGAGAATGCATTTGCTAAAATTCAATCCCATTCACAATAAACACATAGTAAACTAGGAACAAAAGTTTTTTTTCAAAGAACTATTTTAGACTTACCGAAAAGTTGCAAAAATAGCACAAAAGTTGCAAATAATAGTTTTCATATGCTATTAACCCAACTTCCCCTAATCTTCAGTTCAGTTCAGTCGCTCAGTCGTGTCCGACTCTTTGAGGCCCCATGGGTCGCAGCGTGCCAGGCCTCCCTGTCCATCACCATCTCCCGGAGTTCACTCAGACTCACGTCCATCGAGTCCCTGATGCCATCCAGCCATCTCATCCTCGGTCATCCCCTTCTCCTCCTGCCCCCAATCCCTCCCAGCATCAGAGTCTTTTCCAATGAGTCAACTCTTCGCATGAGGTGGACAAAGTACTGGAGTTTCAGCTTTAGCATCATTCCTTCCAAAGAAATCCCAGGGCTGATCTCCTTCAGAATGGACTGGTTGGATCTCCTTGCAGTCCAAGGGACTCTCAACAGTCTTCTCCAACACCACAGTTCAAAAGCATCAATTCTTCGGTGCTCAGCCTTCTTCACAGTCCAACTCTCACATCCATACACGACCACAGGAAAAACCATAGCCTTGACTAGATGGACCTTAGTCGGCAAAGTAATGTTTCTGCTTTTGAATATACTATCTAGGTTGGTCATAACTTTCCTTCCAAGGAGTAAGCGTCTTTTAATTTCATGGCTGCAATCACCATCTGCAGTGATTTTGGAGCCCCCCAAAATAAAGTCTGACACTGTTTCCACTGTTTCCCCATCTATTTCCCATGACGTGATGGGACCAGATGCCATGTTCTTCGTTTTCTGAATGTTGAACTTTAAGCCAACTTTTTCACTCTCCTCTTTTACTTTCATCAAGAGGCTTTTTAGTTCCTCTTCACTTTCTGCCATAAGGGTGGTGTCATCTGCATATCTGAGGTTATTGATATTTCTCCCAGCAATCTTGATTCCATCTTGAGTTTCTTCCAGCCCAGCATTTCTCATTTTATATAATCATAGTATAATTATTGAAATCAGAAAATTAACACTGATACAACATGATCTAATTTATAGATCTTATTTAAATGTGGGCCCATTTTCCCATTAATGCCCTCTTCTGATCCAGGATCCAACCCGAGATTCCACCTTATATTTATTTGTCATGACTACTTACTGCCCTCGCTGTTTACTGTACTCTCTCAGACACAGTAAGCGGTGAGGGCAGTTCCTGAGAGAGTTCCTCAGTGTTTTTGTTTTCCATGACCTTAACGCTTTTGAAAATGAAAGTAAAAGTTGCTCAGTCCAACTCTTTGCAACTCCATAGATTGTAGCCCACCAAGCTCCTCTGTCCATGGAATTCTCCAGACAAGAATTCTGGAGTGGAAGCCATTCCCTTCTCCAGGGGATCTTCCAGACCTACGAATCAAGCCTGGGTCTCCTGCACTGCAGGCAGCTTCTTTACCACTTGAGCCACCAGGGAAGCTCTAACACTTGAAAAATATTACAAAAATATGTTATGCCAGACAGGAACTTTCTTAATCTGATACAGAACATGTTTTTAAAAATCTACAGCACACTTCACACCCAAGAGGATAACTATAATTTAAAAAATGAAAAATAACAAGTGTCGATAAGGATATGGAGAAACTGGAACCCTCAGACTTTGCAAGGTGGGAATGTAAAATTGTACAGCCTCTGTGAAAAACAGACTGTTGATTCAAACAAACAAAAAACCACATAATTATACATATGTATACATTCAAAAGAACTGAAAGCAAGTACTCAAACTATGACAAACCTAAACAGCGTATTAAAAATCAGAGACATTATTTTGCCAACAGAGGTCTGTGTAGTCAAAGCTATGGTTTTCCAGTAGTCATGTACAGATGTGAGAGCTGGACCATAAAGAAGACTGAACACAGAACTGAAGCTTTCAAACTGGGGTGCTGGAGAAGACTCTTGAGAGTACCTTGGAGAGTAAGGAGATCAAACTACTCAATCCTAAAGGAAATCAACCCTGAACTTACATTGGAAGGACTGATGCCGAAGCTGAAGCCCCAATACTTGGGCCATCTGATTCGAAGAACTGACTCACTGGAAAAGACCCTGATGCTGGGAAAGATTGAAGGCAGGAGGAGAAGGGAGTGACAGAGGGTGAAATGATTTGATGGCATCACCGACTCAATGGACCTGAGTTTGAGCAAGCTCTGGGAGTTGGTGATGGACAGGGGCACCTGGTGTGCTGCAGTCCATGGGGTTGCAAAGAGTTGGACACGACTTACTAACTGAACAGCAACAACTCAGAGAAATCCTTGTACAATCTGTTCACATCAGCACTCATCACAATAGCCAAAAAGATGAAAGCAACTCAAATGTCCATCAGTTGTGCTGAGAACACACAGTGGAATATTATTCCACCATAAAAAGAAATGAAGTACGACAACATGCTACAACATGAATGAAGTCTGTAAACTTTACGGTAACTGAAAGAAGTCAGACACAAAAGATAACATATGATTCCACTTACATGAAATATTCAGAACAGGCAGATGCATGGAAACTGAATGTAGATTGGTGGTTGCCAGAGGCAGGGGTTTTGGGGTAACAGGGAGTTCTTGCTTAATGTGTATGGGGCTTTATTTTGGAAAAAGGGGAATGTTTTAGAACTAGATAGAGGTGGTTGCACAACATAGTGAATTTCTAAATAGCACTAAATTTTTCACTTGAAATTAGTTAATTATATGTTATGTAAAATTTCACCTCAAATTCTACAGCAAATCTGGTACTTAATGGTGGCGCATTAAAAGCATTCCGCTGGGATGAGAACAAAGATGCCCGTGGTCACCATTTCTATTTAATGCTGTAGTGGAGGTCTTAGCCAGTGCAATAGTTACAAAGAAGAAGAGGAGGGGGAAGAAGAGACGGAAGGAGGAGGTGGAGGAGGGGAGGGTGAGGAAGCAGAGGAGAAATAAAACGCACAGGGATCAGTAAGGAAGGAAAAAAATGGTCATAACGCACAGATGGCATAGACGTTCTAAACAAATATACAGATAAACTATTGCAATCAACAGTGGATTTAGCAAGGTCATTAGGTACAAGGTTAAAAATGTTTTTAATCCATTGCATTTCTATCTGGTTAGAAATTGAAGAAAAATTCAGATACCATACACAGTAGCATAAAGGATATAAAAAGATACAAAAGAATAAATGTAACAAAACTGTGCAGAATCTCTACAAAGAAAATTACAATACTGTATTGAGGAACATTAAAGAATTACAAAATTGAAAGGATATACTACGGCTTGAAATACTCATTTCTAAGATGTCGGTTCTTCCTAACTTGATCCATAGATTGAAAGTGAAGTCGCTCAGTCATGTCCTTTGCCATCCCATGGGCTGTAGCCTACCAGGATCCTCTGTCCATGGGACTCTCCAGGCAAGAATACCGGAGTGGGTTGCCATTTCCTTCTCCAGGGGATCTTCCCGACCCAGGAATCGAACCCTGGTCTCCCGCATTGCAGGCACACGCTTTACCTTCTGAGCCATTGAATGCAACCACAGTTAAAATCCCAGTAGGTTTTTTGTTAGTTTGTTTTGGTTTGTTTTTAGGGATGAAGGAGGTTCGAAATTGACACGCCGATTCTAGAATTCATAGGAAATACAAAAGTCTGGAAACAGTTAAGACAATCTTGAAGAAAAAGAACACAGCTGGAGAGTTTAAACTACAGTAATAAGCAGCCTGGTATTGATACGAAGATATGGGGAGAAAAGAGTCTGGAAACAGCCCACATATATATAGATAGCTAGGACAAAAGGTGACACTGCGGTGGGGAAAAGATGAGCTTTTCAGTAAATGTTACTGGGTGAACCAAATACCCATATAGGAAAAAAAAAAAAAAAAAGAATCTGGTTCCTATGTGATAGCATACATAAAAATCAATCCAGGTAGGACCTGGGGTGCGGACATGCCCGGCCCACCCGGCTTCTGACCCGTCATCAGCCTGCTCTTGCTTGAGGCAGACCCATCCCACAGAAACCCCAGCCCCCATAGGGTTCCCCTGGTGGGATCGGAGTGGTGGCCTGGCCTGGGCCTCCCTGTGTTCCCTCTGGGCAAATGGCCAAAGGCGTCTGAGGTGAGACCTGACCCCGTGTCTGCAGCGTCAGGAAACGCTCTCACTGCGACTTTCCCTGAGGCCTCAGCCACAAGACGCGGGGACACAGCACAGTGTCCCCTTCCTCCTCTCCAACCAAGTGAGCTTCTCTAGAAGTAGGTGCCTGTTTATCCAGGTTCCAAGTTCTACTGGGCTGTCTTGCCAGGGAAGTGAGGTCACTTCCTGAGGTCTCCTTACCCGCACGTCCTCCTTACACAAAGCTCCCCAAAGGCACCTGTGGGCTGGGGACTGCTCACCCCTCACCCCTTGCCATGTCCATGCGCTGTGACAACACAGCTGGCCCCACAGCCTTGGGGAGGCTGGGGTGCAGCCAGGGCCCCAGGTCTGAGGGCACAGCTGAGTTCAGACTCGGTTTGTCCTCGTCACCAGGGATGTGGCCCTGGACAAGCCATGTACCTCTCAGGGCCTTCCCAGTCTCCCCATCTGCTCAATGGGGGTCGTTCCGGTGTCTGCTTCCTAAGGAGGCCGTCAGGTATGTAGTCCTATAAACACATATAGTGCCTGTAAAACCCATGGGCTGGTATCACATGGAGCTCTTGCACGGACTTAACAAGATTCAATAAAGGGTGGAGTAGCACAGACTACCATCGAAACAGGCCTGCGTCTACTCCAGGGTCTGGGGAAAGTCACTCTCCTTCCTGCCTCTTTCCCAGTACCCCCAATAGGAAAGTTGAAATTCAAGAAAATGCAGACATCGTCCCCTCCAGCAAAAAAAAAAAAAAAGAATAAATGATATGAAGTTAAAATATTAAGCCAAAGATGCACTTGTGGATAAGGATTTGGAAATGTCTCCAATCTGTCTCCAGAAAGGCTATAAGCATTTATCCCACCACAGTCTAGCAGAGGATCTTTTCCCCTATAACCTTGCCAACACTGCTACAGTCTGTCTTTTTGTTGTTGCTTTTCAGTTGCTCAGTCATGCCTGACTCTGCAACCCCACCATGCTCCTCTGTCCGTGGTATTCTTCAGGCAAGAATCCTGGAGTGGGGAGCCATTCCCCTTTCCGAGGGATCTTCCTGACCCAGGGACTGAACCCTTTGCAGGAATCCTGCACTGCAGGCAGATTCTTTCCCCTCTGAGCTACCAGGGAAATCGAGTCTGTCTTTTTAATCCTCGCCAAATCTGATGTATGAAAATACCATCTTGTCTTTTTCATTAGCATCTCTTTGTTTATAAGCAAGGTTGAATCGACATTTAATCGTCATTTGCAGTTCTTCTTTTGTAAGAATTTCTCATTTTTTGTGAGGTATACGTCTCACTTTTTGAGTCTATCATAGGTGGTAAAGAGATTAACAATGTTTCTACCACATATGAAGCAATTATTATTTCTCAGTTTAACTTTACATTTTCTTTTGTGCTCTGTCATGTCACACAGAAGTTTTCCTTTGTTTTGTGTCTTTGATATCAATGCCAAGAAACACTTTTCCTATCCCAAAGATTATAAAAATATTTTCATCTGTTTTCTAGGCCAAGGTTACATCTAAACAGTAAAGCCAGAATTTGAACATGAGTTTGTCTTACTTCCTACCTTGTGTGTGTAACTCTTTGCTATATTGTTAGCAGTAGTAGCAAGTATCTCTGGATATTAAGAATACAGGTTATCTTTATTTTTACTTACCTGTATTTTCATGCCTGTACAGTAAGGCTTGATAGTTGTTCAGTCGCTAAGTTGTGTCTGACTCTTTGTGACCCCAGAGCCTGATAGTCTAGTGATCAAAAGAGGGAACTCTGTAGTCACAGCACTGTTACTTCTAAGCCATGTGATTCTGAGAGAGTCGCTTAGCTTCTCTGTGCCTTGATTTACTCATCCATAAAATGGGGACATGATAGCACCTAACCTGTAGAACTGTCGTGCAAGCCAAGTGAATAAAGACAAATGTTAGAACAGTGCCTGCTATAGCATAAGCTCAATAGAAGCTTTTTTTTTTTTTTAACAAACATACACTACTTCTACAACAAAAAACCAAACATTTTTAAAATGAAAATATGTTGTAAGGGCAAGTAACTGACAAGCCCATCACCCCAGCCCCTTGGAGAGCTGTCCGGGGATTCCAGGGCAAACCCTCACTGTCCAGACCTTGCACTCAGCTGGATCAGATCAAGCCCCAGTGAGGATACACCAGCCACAGCTCCTGCCCACTGCCCTGGCCTCCCCTCTTATTTCCAAGAGGCAAAGCTTTCTGATCCCAAGTAGCTTTATTAGGGAAAGAGCAATGATTTGGAATACAAAAAGAAAGAGGAAACGTGTTTGATTCAATCTTCTGACATTTCCTGGGTCCCCATTATATGTGATCTACCGGCTTAAGTAACTCCTGGCATTTATGTGGACCTGTTGCATGCTGGTTGCTTAAAGAAGATTAGCCCATGAGGCAGACACAACTGCAACCCCATTTTACAGAGGAGGAAACTGAAGTCCAGACAGCTAGGTGACTTGCTCCAGATGCCCAGAACTGCTAAGTGGCAGGGCCAGCCTTGTCCAGAGGTGGACTGGCCTCGCTGCACTCTGCTGATGGGGCTACCTTGTCTCTCCTGAGGGTCCCCTGAGCTCCAAGCCTTGTTTAAATATCATTTGGGAAGAAACTGGGGCCTTGAAGAAGCCCCCTCTGGTCAGGCATTTGGGGTGACCTGCCAGCCTCCCACCAGCCTTGGGCAGAGCACCCACATATGGCCACAGGAAAGGAAAGGGTTTCTGGGCTATCCGGGGGCTGGGGCCTACCCAGGACCCTGACAAGGGACCCTGTGTCCTGCTCTTCAGAGCCGAGCCCAGGATGCTGGAGCCGATTCCCACTCTAGCCAGGCAGAATGCATGCATCAAGGCTTCCTTCCTTCCGTTCTTTCCACATGCCTCTGGGCACCAGCCTCAGCCCACATGGTGCCAACCTGAAGCTGAGGCATGTCGAGACTCTGAAGGGTCTTCACAGCTCCTACAAAGCCCCATCCTCCTCCAGGAAGCCCACACAAATCCTGCACCTAAAGGCAGCTCCCCCTGGCAGGTCCGGCTGTCCCCTCCTGCTTCTCAGCATCAGTTATGCCTCAGGACCTGTCTTCTCTTTCCCTCTGATCCCCAAGCCCTTCTGCTTCTGAAACTGGAAGTAGGCCTTCTCCACCTTTGACTCCCCGCGGACTCCAGCCAACAAATGCTGGTGATGAATGGATGAATACAGAAATCTAAACACACCGATAATTCTCTTCAAGGAGCTGATAAATGGCCTGAGGCTTTGGGAAAAATTGGAAAGTCTGCATTTGAGAACAAGCTCTGCTCTGACCAGCTTTAGTCCCTGGCTCTGGACAGATCACCCAGAACCTTTCTGAACTTGAGATTTCTCAACTATAAAAATGGTCATGACAGGGCAGGTCCACACTCTGCACTGGCATGGTGCAGGGTGCGGGGGGAGGTAGGGACAGAGAGGAGGTAGAGGCCCTGGAAAGCTCTCCACTTGAAAAGCAGCCCTGACTGCAGTTTCTCACCCAGTGGGAGGGGTAGTGATAGATCCTTGGAAGAGAGGGCTACCCACCCCCACCTCCCAAGCAGGTCTCTCTTTCCTTCCTTTACCCCAGGGGAAAGCTGTTTTCAGACATCAAGGAGCTGGACACTCACAAAAGGGGCTTTGAAATATCAAGGCTTTGCCCTGTCCTAGAAGCCTGTCTTTCCTCCCAAGAACCCTCAGCTTCCTTTCTGGAAGGTCTGAGGCAGGGGAAGGATATGAAACCATCCAGCTTGGGTGACAGGTGCCTGCCTGGGGACCTTTAAGCCCAGACGGTGGCCTGCCAGCCAGGTCCAAACCTCTGAGGTCATTTCCCCTGATACCAGAGACTTGGCACCTGCTGGAATCCTTGGTGGATTAGAATGCCAGGAGTGCCCCAGATCTGACACCTCCTGCCCTGGCGCCTGGAGAAGAGGCCTGGGAGGAGCACACAGCCCTCTGCTGCCCAGAGCTCAGGCCCTGCTGCAGGGCAGGGTCCACGAAGGCAGTGGGGAGAGGTGAAGGCATGAGCTAACAGTCCAGGTCCTACAAGGCTGACCTTAGGCTCAGGGGCGCCCATCGGCAAGGGAAAGGGTAGTTCCCTTGTGGAGTCCTCAGAAGCTCTGAAACAGGATCCAGCCTCACTCTGGAAGCCCCTTCAGTGTTGACTCCACCAACAGTTGCTAAGAGACAGCAGGCATCACAGGAGCTGGCAGGAACGGTTCCCCGGAGCCCTGCCAACCCCTGGCAGAGCCTGGGGCTCTGCCCACATCCTCAGCCTCTGCAGAGGCCAGAGGTCACTGGCAGGAGCCAGAAACTTTGCTGAGAAGTCACTCACTCGGAGCAGGCAAACTGCACCTTGTAGTCCTCAGAGAAGTGGCCAGGGTGTTGGGGAGGACTCGGGGTGGACACACTAAGCTATGTGTCATCGTGGCTGCTCCGTAGCTAGTGAGTAACATCACCACTTTGAACTTGAGGTTCCTTTTCAATAAAATGAGAATAATCAGACAACATCAACAGACCTCCCAGAGGGACTGTTAGAATTAAAAGAGATAGTGGCTGGAGAGGGCTCAGGAAGTTGTGAAGTTCATGCCATTCCTCATCATTACAAATAAAGAACTGGGTTCAGGGCACCCCGTGAAAGAAGACACACCCATCCCCCACTTGGTCAAACTTGAGGTTTACCAAATCATGTGTAGGGTGGGTTCCTATCCCATTTTGTTTTAAATATATAATGTGTATGTTATCAAATATACAAAAATTGTAAGGCAGATTTGCTTTAGATGATACATTTACTAAATATAATTTCTATAAATATAAAAATAAAATCTTTTTTAGAAACAGTGGGTTCTGGGCCACAGCTCTGTAGAGGGGGCTCCTTCAACACTGGAATATCTGTCTTGTCCAGACTTCTCCCACAGAGTGACTCAGGCTCTGCACAGGTGGCCTCCTCAGGACTGCTGCTTCAGAGTAAAACTCATTTTTCAAAGAAATTCCACACAGAAGCGGAAGGTGCATACAAGAGGGGGAGGCAGCCTGCACCGTGGCTGGGGCCCAGCCTCAGAAATCAGAGAGGCCTGGGGCTGTGGGACCCCCGACAAGCGCCCCCGACCTCCAGCTCTTCATCAGTAAAATGGAATTCTACCTAATACTTCCTCACAGGGTAGCTGCGAGAATTCAGGGTAATCTCATTGTAATATGCAAAGTGTGTTAGCAATTAGTAAGCAAAGGTTTTAAAACAAAAAATATAGTCAGAATTGCCCTGGTTAAGGGAGTGAAGACCTTCCCTGAGCCTCTGTGGTAGCCCGGACGGGACCCCCAGGGAAGCCTGAGCTCCAGAGAGAGGAGGCAGAACCCACTGTGGCAGGAGGGGCACCGGGCTGGGGTCAGGAGGCAGCAGGCCTCAGCCAGTCTGGGCTGCTAGCAAGTTCCTGAGTCATTTTATCTCACTGTGTCCTGGTTTTATTTGCAAACCAAACAAGAACAGTGTGAAAACTTTTGTTGGGCCTGAGATCAAGTTTTGCTTTGTCACAATGACTGTGAAATAGTCAGCCTTTCCTCTGATCAAACTTTGAATTGCCCCTTCACACAGCCTGGTATGCTGTTGGCCAAAAAGTTGGTCAAAGATTTTTCTGTAAGATGTTATAGAAAGCCCGAACGAACATTTTGGCCAACACAACAGATGAAACGGCGGTTAATAATCCCCTGTTTATCAATTCATTTTACATATGATTTATATGTTTCCATATAAGCAGCAAGTATTTTTGCAGTTTTAACCCATATTGGGTTTTCTGGGATTGAAACACCTGCATAAATCAAGGTAAGGTGTATTTTTCTGTGCATTAATTTACCAAGGCGGTTCAGAAATTCCAGTCACCATAGGAGCACAGCTCAGGGTGTTTGACACATCAAAACATCACACCACAGAACATCACACTCATGCTGATTCCACACAGCAGGGCAAACATCTACTTCACTAATTCTACTGACTTAGTTTGCCCAGGACACTTGAAAGCCTTTTTTTCCCCTATGCCTCAATTTTTTATTTGTTATACTATTTTTAAAGGTTATGCTCTCTTTACAGTTATGACAAAATATTCGCTGTATTCCCCATGTTGTACAATACATCCTTGTAGCCTGCTTTACACACAATAGCTTATACCTCCCACTTCCCACCCCTAGAGTGCCCCTCTCTTCCCACCACTGGGAACCACTAATTTGTTCTCTTTATCTGTGAGTCTGCTTTTTTCTGTTGTTACACTCACCGGTTTGTTGTAGTTTTAAAATTCCACGTATAAGTGATGTCATTCAGTATTTTTCCTTTCCCTGTTTGACTTATTTCACTTAACGTAATATCCTCCAGGTCCATCCATATTACTGTGAATGGCAAAATTTTATTCTTTTTTATGGCTGAGTAGTATTTTTTCTTTATCCATTCAGCTGTTTCTGGATACTTATGTTGCTTCCACATCTTGGCAATTGTAAATAATGCCACTGTAAATACTGGTATCCGTGGATCTTTTCAAATTAGTGTTTCGTTTCTTTTGAATATATCGCCAGGAGTGGAATTGCTGGGTCATATAGTAGTTCTGTTTTTAGTTTTTTGAGAAACCTCTTTATGTTTTCCACAGTGGCTGCACCAATTTACATTTCCACCAACCATGAATGAGGGTTCACTTTCCTCCTCATCCTGACCAACATTTGCTGCTTGTGCTCTTTTCGATGATAGTCATTCTGACAGGTGTGTGATGATTTCTCCTGACGGTTTTGATTTGCACTTCCCTAACTAGTAATACTGAGTATCTTTTCATGAACCTGTAAGCCATCTGCATTTCCTCTTTGGAAAAATGTCTATTCAGGTCTCTTGCCCATTTTTTAATCAGGCTGGTTGTTGGTTTTTTTTATGTTTAGTTGTATAATCTGTTTATATACACTGGATATTAACCCCTTATCAATCATATTATTTGCAAATATCTTCTCCCATTCAGCAGGTTGTCTTTTTGGCCTGTTGATGGTTTCCTTTGTTGTATAAAAGCTTTTGAGTTTAATCAGGTCCCATTTGTTTATTTTTGCATTTATTTCTTTTACTTTCAGGAGATGGATCCAAAAGAATATTGCTGCAACTTATGTCAAAGAGTGTTCTGCCTATGTTTTCTTCTAGGAGTTTTATAGTATCCAGTCTTACATTTAGGTCTTTATTTTGAGTTCATTTTTGTATATGGTGTTAGAGAATGTTTCAATTTCATTCTTTTCCATGTAGCTGTCCTGTTTTCCCAGCACCACTTATTGAAGAGACTGTCTTTTTTCCATTGTATATTCTTGCCTCCTTTGTTGTAAATTAATCAATCATAACTGGCTGGGTTTATTTCTGGGCTCTCTACCCTGTTCCATTGATTGATGGTTTTGTGCCAGAACCATAATGTTTTGATTACTGTAGCTTTATAGTATAGTATGAAGTCAGGGAGCATGATTCCCCTAGCGCTGTTCTGCTGCTGCACACACAGGTACAAGCATCCGTTTCATTCATTCTACTAGCATGGTTTGGCCAGAGCATTTACCTGTTTGAAAGCTTATTGTTTTATTTTACTATAAAGTGCCATTATTTTATATATGTAATACATATAGGCCACTTATATATACATTTCAGAATGTATATGGGGATTTTACAAAATATTTCAACCAAGTATTTGTTATAAGAAAGGGACTTCAACAGCTGTATGAAATCGTGGGAAGAGACTAGGGAAAGGAGCCTAGGTGTTGGGACTCTAGCTTGGGAACCTGCAGTCAGTTCAGTCGCTCAGTCATGTCCGACTTTTTGCGACCCCATGGACTGCAGCACACCAGGCCTCCCTTGTCCAACTCCCAGAGTTTACCCAAACTCATGTCCATTGAGTCGGTGATGCCATCCAACCATCTCATCCTCTGTCATCCCTTTCTCCTCCCACCTTCAATCTTTCCCAGCATCAGGGTCTTTTCCAATGAGTCAGTTCTTCGCATCAGGTGGCCAGAGTATTTGGGGACCTTGGTTGACAGTAAACCATAGATTTCAGATGATGATTCCCATACTGCCTTCCCTGGCTACTGAGCAGAATTCAGGAGACCACTTCAGGGCTCCTGTTGTTGGGGCTGGGGAAGCCATATCAGATCCAATGGTCCTGCCCTGGAGCCATTCTCAGTCTGAGGCTCCCAATCCAAGTGGCATTTATCAGTTGAGAAAATGCCTGATTAAATGGAATTCAGTACAAAACACCAGACATCTCCTGATGTTATTCTCAGCTTCCAGTCAGCTGCACTCATCAACTGGAACTGAGGCAAGGGGGCAGGATGTCTCAGGCAACATCTGGAGGGTGTCCCTAGGGTTCTGGTTGTCAGGGAAACTGCAGCAGCTGGAGCTATGAGCTCACAGGTTGCTAGGCACCCTGCTAGGGCTCACACTCTAGAAGATGTCAAAAGTTGGTCCCCACCCTGGAGCCTAAGGACAAACAAGAAATATAAAGACAACATGTGTACATAATTGTAGAAGTTGTCAAGACTCCTTTCTTTGAAGCACTGTCCTTAAATCTGAGGTCATGACCTTCCAATTGCCTTTTGTATGAATATTGCCTTGCTTTTATGAGATCTTGGTGATGGGAGGGGAGCTGGGGTATTTTCATAAACACACAAACACTGCAAAATAGTGAGCAACCCTCTTTGTTGGCCTCTTTATCTCTCTCTCCTCACTCCCCTCCTTGCTCTTTCCTTCTCTATCTCCTCCTAAAAGCCTTGGAATGGAAGGAAACTGCTTGCAAACTGACTAGTTCACTATGATGGTGCAGGATGGGGCCATCCATGGTAACCATCTGGAGCAGGCACAGTGAGGTCACCACAAAAGGGCGTGGCTAGCTTTACCTGGGGAAACTTCACAAAGGAGGTGGTATTAGGGCTTGGTTTGAAATTTCAGGAGCTGCTTGCCAAGGGATAGATGGATGGTGGCGAACAGGGGAGGAAGGATGGGGGCAGAGACATGCGGGAGAGCATGCCTGAGAGCGTTTTGTCTGCGATATTGCCATCAGAGTGTCTAGTCCAAGAGGGGCCAGTTAATCCATGAAGCGAGAGCAGTCGGTGGAGGCCAAGTAACTGCAAGCCCTGGAGGACAAGCTGAGACTCGTGGAGTCTAGCCTCTTAATTGATATCCTCAGCATCGAAAATTCACTGTCTAGGATTGAAATTCCAAACTGAATATAAGTGGGAAAGTGAGTTGGGAGGCAAGGAGGTGCAGACGGCGTTCTGGAGGAAGCCATGTCTCTCTAGTGCAACATGTCAGCAGGCCTTCCCAGACCACAGGGGTATTCTGAGTCACTGGGCTCCCCAAAGTGAGAAGAATCCTGTTGTGTAAACCACTCCCCAGGGACCTTCATGAAGATACAAAACCAGCAAATGTTGCTGAGAATGATGTCTGCACTCTGGGAGAACAATATGCCTTCAAAATAGAGTGTAGCAGACCAGCCTCAGTCTCCAGACTAGGGATGGAGGGGAGGGTAGGAGTGTTTAGGGGATCCCCAATTGGAAAAAAATGGGACTTCATTTTTTATCCTGTATTATTTTGCATTTTTTCCAGTTTTAATAAGAATAATTGACATACGTCACTGTATGAGTGCTAAATATACAGCATGATGGTTTAATTTACCTATATTGTAAAATTATTGCAATAGGTTCAGCCAACATCCATCTTCTCATAGAGAGAGGATAAAAACTTATTTTTCTATACAATATAGTTTTGTTCTGCGCCTCTGTTTCGTTAGGTGGCAGAAATGTCATCTCAGGCAACTTGGAGTGCTTGCCTTTTTGTTCTGTGTCACCTCTAATTTCTGGGGGAATTGCCTCGTATTATCGAGGGCCCATGTTCCATCTTTCCTCAGGTCTACAGTGGGGGGAACACGCTCTCTTCAGTGCTCTGGGTCCAGGCCTCTTTCAGTGCTGGGGGTCCCAGCATCATTTCACAGCCCCCTACTCTGGGAAGCTGCCCATGGCCACAGTCCTTTCTTTGAGTCTCATTTCCTCCCCTGAGGAAGTGGCACTGGGTGTTCTGGTCACCGGCTGGGAGTCTTGCCTCCAACGCAAGGGTGAGCTAAGGGTCAAGGCCCCCACGGAGACCATTAGTATCTACTGCAGTTCTTCCTCTCTGCCCCTGTGCCCTCCCTCAACCTGTGACATTCCACCTGCCTGGGGTGGGGGGTTGATGATCTTCCTTATCATGCACCCACCTCCATCTTTAATCATCAGAGTTTTTCCATTTGTCTAAAGGCATATATATAGCCTTTTGAAACTCAAACATCAGGGAAAGAACATTTTTCTCCTCCACCTTCATCACATCTTTTCCCCAAGGCATCCAGCAAGTCTGGGCTTAGCTGCCTGAATGGGGCAAGAGGACCATGGGTGGGTCTGGATTCTTCGCCGCTGGGGCCCTGGGATCCTCTTTGCACTGCTCTGTGCCCGGTATTTGTTTCTTCATTTGGGTCCCTCTCTAATTATGAAAACAAAACAAAGTGAAACCTCTCCGGCTCTTTGCTGCAGCCCTGGCCTAGGGCGATCTCTGGCAGGTTATCAGTGCTCTCTCCGGGTGGTCTTGCCACACCCAAGCTGCTGTGCCGAGGGTGATGAGCGACAGCTAATGGGACCGGGCATGGATGGGACTGATCTGTTGGGGCACCTGGCAGTCAGGTCACTTGCGGGTCCCTCACTGGTCCCTCTGGCTCTCAGTCCGGTGGAGAGAGATTTCGTTTCCTTGGCCACCTTACTATACCTTGAGATGATGGAAGGTTACCAACAAGGAAGAGTTATCTTGCTTGTGATTATTGCTAAAAATGAAGCCATGTTTCAGGACTATGTTTCATGTTAAAAAAACATTTCCTCCAACTGTTAGGGGAAGCACACTGACTGAGACCGCCCATCCTGGCCAAGCACCATAGTAACTATTTTCATGAGTTATTTCACCACAGGAGGTCCTGGTAAGGAATACGGAACTAGTAAGTCACCACTAACCAGGAAAGTTCAGGAAAGGTCAAAGGGAGATACCACATGTCCAACCACCTCTCAGAATCCCTCTCACTGGCATCCATCTTGGCTTGCATCGCGAGGAAGGACCCTGAGTCAGAATGATTGGCCAAAGACAAGCTGGAAACTGATCCCATCACCATAAAATCCGAGACTGTGAACCACACGGCAGAACAGTTCTCCCGATTTCCCTTACCCTACTGCTCTCTGCCGGGACACCCCTTCACAAAATCTCTTGCTTTATCAGCACGTGTGTCTCTCAGACAATTCATTTCTGAGTGTTAGACAAGAGCCCCATTTGGGCCCTGGAAAGGGTCTCCCTTCCTGCAACACAACCACCAACAAACATCCTCTAATTAGCTGTCACAAGCAAAGTGACAGCTTTTTTTGGTCTTCTTTACTTTTTTTCAATCCAATAGCCAGAAACAGGAGCTGCCTTTTTTGGAGATTTAAATGTTGGTCCTGATGAGATTGGGCTCTATTTTGGCCACTTACCACCTAATAACTGGTAAGAGATCATTTGCGTACACTGAGCCTCCACTTCCTCTGTCTGTAAAGGGAGAATGCTAATAGTATAATAGTACCTGCCTCAAAGAACTGTTGTGAGGAGTAGATGAAGGAACACATGTAAAAATGCTTTAGACTCATGCCTGTCACACAGTCAGACCTCAATAAGCGTCAGCTTGAATTATGATGTGACCAAATTACTTTCCTGGGGCTTCTGGAAATTTATGAGGAAATCAGCGTCAGGAATTCAAGGTTTTAAACTAAAGGAAGTCTGTGCACAAGGAGGAAGTGAGAAAGGGAAATGCTAGAGACTTTAGGCCGCGTGATATCATTTTAACTATAAATAGCAGCAGAGCCAGGAATTCCTCCATCATCCTGCAGAGCAAGGAGCTCCTTCCTTTAAGTCACTTGAAGGACAAGTAGAGCCCCACCCCCCCGCTCCCAACATAGGCATAGAGGGAAGTAACTTGAGAACCACATCCACTAACAGAGCGAGAACTAAGAAGTGCCCTACTTCTAGAAGTGCCGGCCCCGAAGCTCTGCCCCATCACTAGCTATTGCCCTCCAGCCTTCTTCAGCAGCCAGGAGACCTGGAACCCCACCACGAGCTTCCAGGGAAGTCCCACCTCGACAAGCTCTTGGATAATCCTTTGTGTGAGCTTCCAGGACAGGGTACCTGCAAGAGAGAAGCAGAGAAACATCTTTGTGCGTGGATTTCAGAAGCATCCTTTAGGATTCCAGAGCGGGACGCATCCTCTGAAGCCCACTGGCCCCAGCCTCTGTCTTCTTCCGGCGGCCCACCTCTTAGCTACTAGCACTTCCACTGTCATCATCACAGATGCTTCTTTTGAGGATTTATTGCAACCCGGCAGTTTTCTAAATAGTGTCTCCTCATACCAGGACACCAAGGCCCCTCAGGCTCCCTCAAAAACCTTGCCCCAAAGGCCCCCTCCTTCAGGAAGCCTCTGTTGCTCTGTGAAGGTGGGAGAGGTCAGGCTACAAATACCTATTGAGCACTTCCTGTGTATCAGACACTGTTCTGGAAAATACTCAATGCACGTTGCTGTCATTAAACAACGAATTGCAAACATGACTAAGATGAGGAAGGGGGAAATAATACAATACAAGGTGCCCCTGGGAAGTAGCCACCACTGAGAGCTGACCTCTCCCACGATCCCCAGAGCCAGAACCCAGGCCAGTCCAGTTGCCGAGCACCTCATGGATCAATTGCCCATCTTCTTAGCCACTGTTTCACACCACTGTGCGTGCCCCTCATTCCCCTTGGCGGGTGGAAGGTTGAGCGACTTCATGAAGACAGAGTTGGGGAGAGATTCTGGGATGTGTCCAGGCTGTGAGCTTGTCCAGGACAGGAGGTACTTCAGCCCTGCATTTTAGTGCCCAGAGTAGATACAGAGGAACAAATGTGGCTCAGCAAAGAAAAATATCAGTAAAATGAAAAGACAGCCTACTGAATGGGAGAAAATATTTGTAAATCATATATATATCTGATATGTTAAAAAAAAATCTTACAACTCAATAGCAAAAATACATACAACTTGCTTTAAAAATGGATAGAAGAGCTGAATAGACATTTTCCCAAAAACATGCAGATGGCCAACAGGCACAGAAAAAGATGCTCAACATCACTATCATTAGAGAAAAACAAATCAAAACCACCATGAAATATCACCTCACACTTGTTGGAATGGCTGTAATCAGAAAGACCAGATGTCAGTGCTAATGAGGGTGTGGAGAAAAGAAAACCAAAAACCCTAGGGCACTGTTGATGGGCTTGCAAACTGATGCAATCATTATAGAAAACAGTACACAGCTTCCTCAAAAACTTAAAAATAGAACCACCAGGTGATTCAGTGTTTCCTTTTCTGGGTATTTATCTTCAAAAAATCATGAAAATGCTACCTCTCCAAGATATCTGCATCCCAATGTTCATAGCATCATTATTCACAAGAGCCAAGACATGGAAACCACCAGTGTCCATCGATGGAAAAGTGGATGAAAAAAATGTATATACATACGCACACCAGAACTTCATTCAACCATAAAAAAGAAGACGATCTTGCTGTATGGGACCACATAAATGAAACTTGAGGGCATTATGCTAAGTGAAGTAAGTCAGATAGGAAAAGAGCAATATCGTATGATTTCACTTACATGTGGAATTTAAAGAAACAGCCACAAAGCTCAGGGAGAGAGAGAATTGATTGACGGTCGCCAGAGGCGTGGGATGGGGCAGTGAATGAGCTGGGCTAAACAGCACAAACTTCCAGTTATAAAATAAATAAGTCTTTGGGAATATAATCGATAGCATGATGACTATAGTTAATACTGTATTGCATATCTGAAAGTTTCTAAGAGCAGATTTTAAAAGTTCTCATCACAGGAAAAAAGTCTGAAACTATCTATGGTGACATGTTAGCTAGACTTAATTATGGCACTCATTTTGCCATATATACAGATAAAAAGTGAGTGTTAGTTGCTCAGTCATGTCCAACCCTTTGCAACCCTATGGACTATAGACCACCAGGCTCCTCTGTCCCTGGAATTCTCCAGGCAAGAATACTGGAGTGGGTTGCATTCCCTTCTCCAGGGGATCTTCCCAGCCCAGGGTTTGAAATGGGGTCTCCATCATTGTGGGCAAATTCTTTACCATCTGAGCCCATATATATAGATATCAAACCATTATATTGTACACCTGAAGCTAATATGTTATATCAATTATGCTTCAATATTTTAAAAGACCATAAAATAATTTTTTATAAAAGAAAAAATATGGAATGAATTAACATAGGAAGAAACAACAGAATAGATGACGCCTTCCTTGTTGCCTTTTTTTTTTGGCTACAACTCGACATGCAGCATCTTAGTTTCTCAACCAGGGATGAACCCATGCTCCTGCGGTGGAATTCCCCATCATTGCCTCTTTTAAGATAAAATTGTACAGGACTTGAGCTATTTCCCCTTCTTCTCTACCCAATGACTGCCTCAGTGCTCAGCTCAGACTAAACAGTACTATTTATTGAATGAATAAAGGGATGCATACCTGAAAAAGTATATCCGTGGTATTTATATTAGAAAGTATAGTGTACACTGTGTGCACTCTATGAATGTCTGACAAACTAATGAATGAAATTATTAGCATTATGCATATCCCTTAGAAAACTACCAAAATTATTTTCATATTATCTTCTATTAATATTTACTGGCAACAAATTTCCTATAATCACACAAGTGTTTATACTCCCTTTTCTGGAATTTCTTAGCAAATTAAAAAAAAAAAAAACAAACATTGGGTGAAAAATGGGCTGAGTCTACTTAAAATCTCTCCATCCAAAATAGACTATGGAGTCTGCCCTTGGCCTATTACTCGGCGGGTGGGGTGGGGTGGAGGGGGGTGGTGGTGGTGGTGAGGATGCCTCAGAGTGAGGGTTAGAGACTAGGGTGGACAAGAAGGTTCCCAGAGCCAGACAGGCTATGCAGGAAAGCACAACCATCTCAGTCATATTCTCTCTGGAAATTCACTTTTTCTATTTTCAACATCATTATCTGATTTCCATATGATTTTACAAGATGCAGGGTAAATATTAGTATAAGTCCTTCTTTGCGAAAAGAAGCCATTTAATCCAATGAAATATGGCTCACAGTGATGGATGATGTTTGGACAAGCAGACTTTGTACAAAGTCAACATTTACGGGACTCTCAGAGCAGCCTCCTTTGCTTGAGTAAAGCCGTCCCACCCTTGCTCAGCTTGATCTTCCATCAGAGAAAGTCAGAGCAGAAAGGGGAGACAGAGAAGGGCCATCTTTACGAAACTTGGAGGTTGAAAGACCAAGGCTGAGAGCAGAGACTCCTGGCTGAGTAACCCGGGGGCTGTCTCATCGTCCATCAGATTCTCCAAGGGGGTCACTTGCATTCATTTCCATTGCCACCAACCACTCTTTTTTAAAAAAGTTCTTTTTTTAATTTAAATTTGTTTTTGGCTGGGCTTGGCCTTCATTGCTGTGCAAGGGCTTTCTCTAGTTGTGGCAGGCGAGGGCTACTTTGTAGCTGTGGTTCTTGGGCTTCTCATTGCAGCAGCTTCTCTTTTTGCGGAGCACCAGCTGTTGGGAACGTGGGCTTCAGTACTTTCATCTCAGGCTCAGTAGTTTCAGCTCCAGGGCGCTAGAGCCCAGGTTTGGTAGTCGTGGCACACAGAACTAGTTGGTCCATGGCATGTGGGATCTTCCCCGACCAGGATTCCAACCTTTATCCCTTGTATTGCAAGGAGGATTCTTAAGCACTGGACCACCAGTTAAGCCCTTAACCCCTCTTCTTGTTCTCCACCTTATCTCAAAGGCTGAGCAGGAGAAGACCTTTCTTCGTCACCCTCCTTAGGAACCTCTTCCTTCCTCCTCCTTCCTCTCGTGCTAGGGATATTTGCTTAAAACAAAACAACAATGGAAGGATCAAAAAAGGTATGACTCTGCAGAGGCAGGGGTGGCTTGCTTTTTACTCTACCTGTTCATGGGGGAAGGAGAGAGAAGGAACCAAGGCTCTGCCCACCACTCTCCCCCAGCTGTCTGCACCCATCACAAGCATCAATCCTGCGGTCAAGGGTCAGAGAGTATGGTGGGGCGGCTCCTCTGCCCCCAACCAACAGACACTTCCAGGCCTGTTTACCTGCCAGGGAGTGACATGGTGAAGACTGGGATTACTCCCTCTGAAACACTGCCATCTTCATCCACTTCAGCTCTTCTCCTACAATCGCCAAGATTTCTCCTGTGCCCATATTCAACCTGTACTAGTTTTAAAATTGACTTTATTAAGGTTTAATTTCTATTAAAATTCATAAGTATAGCTTCCTAAGTTTTGATAAATGCAAACAGTATGTAACCTCTGCTAGAATCATGATACATGGAACAGTTTCATCACCCCCAAAAGTTCCCACATACTCCTTTGCAGACACTCTCAACCCCTCACCCCTGACACCTGGTAGCTACTGATCTGCTTTTTTTTTTTTGCCCTTTAAAAATTTCATACAAGGAGAAATCATATAGTGCCAGTGTTTTGTAATTTTTTCTTAAAGTTATTTGACTGCACCAGGTTTTATTTGCTGCACATAGGATCTTTAATTGTAGCATTCGGGATCTTAGTTGCAGCATGTGAGATCTAGTTCCCTGACCAGGGATTGAACCTGGGCCCACGGCACTGAAGTGCGGACTCTTAACCACTGGAGCACCAGAGAAGTCCCTGTGATGATTTCTTAACATAACACCTTTGAGCTTCATCCAAATTCTAACATGTGTTACTAGTTCATTCTTTTTCACTGCTGAGTATGCTGCTGCTGCTGCTAAGTTGCTTCAGTCGAGTCCGACTCTGTGTGACCCCATAGATGGCAGCCCACCAGGCTCCTCTGTCCCTGGGATTCTCCAGGCAAGAACACTGGAGTGGGTTGCCATTTCCTTCTCCAATGCATGAAAGTGAAAAGTGAAAAGTGAAAGTGAAGTCACTCAGTTGTTTCCGACTCATAGAGACCCCATGGACTGCAGCCTACCAGGCTCCTCCATCCATGGGATTCTCCAGGCAAGAGTACTGGAGTGGGGTTGGGGTCCTCTTAATTTGCTCTTCCCTTCACCAGTTGAAACATACTGGGCTGTTTCTAGTCTGGGTGGGGGCGGTCCTAGGAATGAAGCTGCTATGAACACTTGTGTACAAGCTGTACTACATTTTGTTTAATATTTTTCTTTAAATTAAATATTTAAAATTAAAATTACCATAAATGTAAAACCTTTGTAGTATACCATAAGTCAACCAGGTCTTTGCCTGAAAAAGGATAATAAAAGAGTTATTACTTTCTAGCTGGATCCTCTTGCCTGCTATCTTATAATTCTTTAAATTTGTGTACAAGTGTTTGATCAAGGGAGGGCTCTTGATGAAGGAGGAGGGTGAAACAGAAGGCGGCTACATAAGGGAGTGGGTTCAGTTGAAGTCTGGCCTCCGCCTGTTCCCAGGAGCTCTGTCCACGAATGGCACTATGGCCTTGAACCACCCTGATGCATGGACACTGGGCCCTGTCTTCTGCATCCATCAGCCACTGCCTGCAGATGGCCTCAGGAGTGATGGTACCTTTCACCTATTTCCAGGTGAGGCAGCTTCCAAGAGAAGGGTGTAAACTGTGAGTGGCAACACTCACAGCAGCTGGGTGTTCAGTGACAACTGGGTCAAGGGGATCTGAGCGGGTCAACATAATCATTATGCCAGCCAGAGAATTAGACCTGAGGTCCCTGTCCTCAGAACTTAAGATGAGACAAGAGCATGCGTCAGAGAGACGTTAAAGATCTGTTAGCACTGAACAAAGACTACCTCTTTAAAGCTGTCCGACGATGGGAAAGAGAATTAAAAAGAGACCAGCTTTCTCACATGAGATGATATTATTCCCTGGTGCCTTGCCTGGTCTGTTTGCCACCCTCCTCAGCTCCGGTGTCTCACCCATGCTTTGGGACACAGTAGTCAGGCTCTGGGGCTTCCCAGGTGGCTCAGGTGGTAAAGAATCCACCTGCCCATGCAGGAGATGCAGAAGTGGGTTCAGTTCCTGGGTTGGGAAAATCCTGAGGAGGAGGAACTGGTAAGCCACTCCAGTATTCTTGCCTGGAGAATTCCATGGACAGAGGAGCCTGGTGGGCTGCCTTCCATGGGGTCCCAAAGAGTCGGACACGACTGAACACACACATACAGTGAGGCTTTGAACAGGTTCTAGCCTCACACTGCTGGCTGAGTTCCCCTGCTTTATCAGAGCTTCCCTATTTCCTAGCTGTTTCATTTAGCAATTGACTTTTTGGAGACTCTGACCATTATTTGCTCCCAGGTCTGTTCCCTGACTCTCCTTTTCTCTGTGCAGTACATTTCCCATGCCCAGTGGCTTCCAGATAGCTGTGCCCCATGGGAAAAGCTGGTAGGAGACTGGAGTGCAAGAGGAGGGGAGAAGAAGGGCATTTTTTTCCCTCTCGCTCTGCCTTAGGTGGCACCTAAAGTATGGTCGTGTCTCCTCTGTGGCTCCAACATTCATACTTCAGCCAGCTCCTGCAGGATGGCTTTATGTCCACAGGGCCAAGGCTCACAGGAGCCTTGCCTGGTCCAGTGTCTGCCAGCCAGCACGCTCTGTTGGGCTCTCAGTCCTCAGCCTCAGGGTAAGGGGCTTCCTGCTCTTGCTAAGCTGTGCTCCACTATTTCCTGTTTAGCTTCTGGTCTCTTCCATGTCCTGTATAAGCAACTTCTTATATTAAATTCCCTCTCTCTGTTGAAAGATCTAGTGTAGTTTCTGAATCCTGATTGATACAGTGAGATAGCAGTGAGCTAATCAAGTGTTTGCAAAATTTACTAAGAAGCTCTGCAGAAACCAATTAGATACAAAGGTCATTTGGTGATGAAAGTCAGCTAAAGCCCGAGCTTCATCCTCTTGACAATCCAAGTAGGATACAGGGGAAGAAGGAGGATTAGGTGTGTATCAATAGTGTGCATGCCTTCAGAAACCCACTGTGTGTTAACAGTCCTGGCCTTGACCTTGCTCTTTCCCCTGCTTCTTCTTCTCTGAGCAGTGCTAGCCCTGGCTGGCTGGCTTGGTAAGGAGGACTGACTCCTTTCTGCTGGCTCTTCCAAAAAAAAAAAGTGTTTCTCATCTGTCCAGTGGGACCTCTCATTAACAACCAGGATGTAAAGAAACAGAGAAACCACACAGTGGGACTTAATTTAAAGCCACTTAAGTAGGTGGTTTTATGAGACCTAATTTCCTCTGTTATTTCTGAACAGTGCCACCGAGAATTGGAAGGCTGGCACTCTGCTCCCACTTCTAATTACAGGTGGGAATTGCCCTCCAGGTGGGAGAACCAAGGAGGGAGGCAATCCCTCCGAGGAGAGGACTCACCAAGGCTGAACTCTAGCGTTTTGCCTGGGACTCTGCGGTCAGTTTCTCCTTGAAAATGGCCATGGTTAGAGAGAGGGCCAGAAGGGAGTGGTGGGAAGCCAAGGAGCAGGCTAACCTGGTGTTGAAGCAGCACAAGTGCCTGGGACACTCCTTCCCTGTGGGCACCTCAACGCTTTCCCAGCCTCCCTGGCTGGAAGGCCACACCAGGAGCCCGCAAGGTCCTCCAGGAAGCGGGACCTGCTCCAATCCCTCAGAACCTTCTTCTCATGCATGACTTAGTACATTTTTTAAAAGAAAAAAATAATAACACTATAGGTTTGTAGCTGTCTATCTGGGCAAAGGCAACAACCATGGATTCAGAATCCTGCAAGGAGCCCTCACCTCCCCAGGCCTGGCTATCTGCAGGGGGTTGGCTCATTGGCCGAGTGATGGCAGGGGCTCTCCTAGCAGTGGCAGCTGTATTATTGTTCCAAGCAGGACTTACTGAACAAGGAAATGGGGAGAATAAGTCCAGGACCAGGTTTGGGCAACATAGAAACAAGTGATGAAAGCTGGGTTTTCTTCCTCTTTTCATTTTGGGAGCATTTGCTGACAACTCAGTGTGTCAGGCACCAGGCTAGGACCTTCTCATGTCTGAGCTCATCTGATCTTCACAGCAGCCCCAGGGGGCAGCTGCTCCCACTGATGAGGATGAGGAATTAAGTAGGTAAGTAAGTAAGCAAGGTAAAGGAACATGCCAAGGTCACACAGCTGCCAGTGGCTCGGTTTTTGCAAGAGCAATATTTAGACTCTGCAACCCTGGAGGCAAAATAAACACCTGGTGAAGCAAGGGTCAGCTGCTAGAGAGGCAGAAGGGAGAGTCTCCAGGCCGGGGGATAGTGGAATCCTGCTAAAGTGAAACTTGGGCCAAAATAGCCAGCTGAGAAGTGGGAAAAGGAGGAACTGGCTGGGAGTGAGTCTATGAAGCAGAAGATGAGTACGTCTGGAAGCAAAAGCAGTGCCCCCGTTTCATCTGGACCTTTGCCCTGAAGGCATTGCCTGGAGTTCGTCTTCACTTCACCTTTGTCCCGAGAAGCCCTATTTCTCTTTTACTGCAGTTGGGAAGGAGCCCCTGCCGTGCCCTAGGGCCTACCGAGTGCTGCGGAGGACACAGATATCAGTGAAAGAGGATGAGAAGCCCACAGGATTAAAATGAGGGTCATGTATCAGATAGAAATGACCAAGAGACGCCTGATGAGAGGGTGAACAAACAGTGCAAGATCCAGAAAGATGGGGGAATTGGGCAGGACTTCTCGGAGGAAGCAGTTTTCTGCCGTAGACCCAGAAGATGGACTGGGCTTGCAATTGCTGGATTGAGAAGGAAGACTAGCTCAGGCTGAGATAGTAGCCTGAACACAAAGGTGCAGAGGAGGAAAGCTCGAGGAATGGCCAGGATGGCGAAGGCACTAGATGTGGGCAGAGAGGGAGCTGTCAGGGCTGGTACAGCGATGATGAGCCTGGAAAGGTCAAGTGTACAGGGAAGGAAAAGCCTTGACTGTTTAGGACCATACAATCAGCACTTCTACAGGGTGTCCCCAACCCTCAGGACACGGCTCCAGGCCAGCCCCCCTCTTCTTTGCATGGGAAAACCGGGGCTTTTAGCAATTCTTACTCCCTACTGGCTCTTCTTCCACCATCAGCAAGAGGTCTTCCTTTAAGGCTCCTCTGATTCCTTGAGGAAACTATTCCGCCCACAAGGTCCTGGTGATTACACATCAAGTTGCCACTTTCTGCAGCCTGCATGGCAGGGAGTTGGGGGAAGACTGGATACCGGTATTTGTATGGCTGAGTCCCTTCACTGTTCACCTGAAACTACCACAGCATTGTTAATCAGCTATGTGGTTGTTGCTCAGCCCCCCAGTAGTATCTGACTCTTTCCGACCCCATGGACTGCAGCATGCCAGACCTCCCTGTCCCTCACCATCGCCTGGAGTTTGACCAAGTTCACGTCCATTACATCGGTGATGCCATCTAGCCATCTCATCCTCTGACACCCTCTTCTCCTTCTGCCCTCAATCTTTCCCAGCATCAGGGACTTTTCCAATGAGTTGACTATTTGCATCTGGTAAGCAAAACTGAAACTTCAGCCTCAGCATCAGTCCTTCCAGTGAGTATTCAGGGCTGATTTCCCTTAAGATTGACTGGTTTGATCTCTTTGCTGTCCAAGGGACTCTTAGGAGTCTTCTCCAGCACCACAGTTCAAAGGCATCAATTCTTTGGCACTCTGCCTTCTTTACAGTTCAGCTCTAGCAACTGAGGTTAAAGCGTCTGCCCGCAATGCGGGAGACCCAGGTTCAATCCTTGGGTTGGGAAGATCCCCTGGAGAAGGAAATGGCAACCCACTCCAGTATTCTTGCCTGGAGAATCCCATGGACGGATAGAGCCTGGTGGGCTACAGTCCACGGGGTCACAGAGTCGGACACGACTGAGCGACTTCACTTCACTTCACTTCACTTCACTTCACCTCTAACAACTGTGTGTGACCACTGGAAACACCACGTGTATGTGCTAAGTCGATTCAGTCATGTCTGACTCTTTGCAATCGCATGGACTGTGGTCTGCCAGGCTCCTCTGTCCATGGGATTCTCCAGGCAAGAATACTGGAGTGGGTTGCCATGCCCTCCTCCAGGGGATCTTCCCGACCCACATCTCCTGCACTGGCAGGCAGTTCTTTACCACTGGCGCCACCTGGGAAACCCCAAAAGAGATATAAGACCAATCTAACCACTACCTCCTCAAGATACTTAAATTTGAAAAAAAAGCAAGCCAACTTATTAGCTATTTGATGTGCTTGAAAACCAGGATTTGAAAATACCATCCCCAATCTAGAAAGTAAAGAAGATTAAGAAAAAGGCCTTTTGGAATTCCCTGACAGTCCAGTGATTAAGACTCCAAACTTCCACTGCAGAGAATACTGGTTCGATTCCCCACTTCAGCCTTCATAGATTGAGTCATGCAATTTAGCACTTATTTATTGTATTGTTCTAAAGCTTTATATGGTTTGCCTTGGAAACAAACAGAGATCATTCTGTCGTTTTCAAGATTGCATCCAAGTACTGCATTTCAGACTCTTTTGTTGACCATGATGGCTACTCCATTTCTTCTAAGGGATTCCTGCCTGCAGTAGTAGATATAATGGTCATCTGAGTTAAACCCACCCATTCCAGTCCATTTTAGTTCGCTGATTCCTAGAATGTCGACGTTCACTCTTGCCATCTCCTGTTTGACCACTTCCAATTTGCCTTGATTCATGGACCTAACATTCCAGGTTCCTGTGCAGTATTGCTCTTTACAGCATCAGACCTTGCTTCTATCACTAGTCATATCCACAACTGAGTATTGTTTTTGCTTTGGCTCCATCCCTTCATTCTTTCTGAAGTTATTTCTCCACTGATCTCCAGTAGCATATTGGGCACCTACTGACCTGGGGAGTTTTGCCTTTTCATACTGTTCATGGGGTTCTCAAGGCAGGAATACTGAAGTGGTTTGCCATTCTCCAGTGGACCACATTCTATCAGACCTCTCCACCATGACCCACCTGTCGTCTTGGGTGGCCCCACAGGCATGGCTTAGTTTCATTGAGTTAGACAAGGCTATGGTCCTAGTGTGATTAGATTGACTAGTTTTCTGTGATTATGGTTTCAGTGCGTCTGACCTCTGATGCCCTCTGTCTTACTTGGGTTTCTCTTACCTTGGATGTGGTCAGATGTTCAAGCTGGTTTTAGAAAAGGCAGAGGAACCAGAGATCAAATTGCCAACATCCGCTGGATCATGGAAAAAGCAAGAGAGTTCCAGAAAAACATCTATTTCTGCTTTATTGACTATGCCAAAGCCTTTGACTGTGTGGATCACAATCAACTGTGGAAAATTCTGAAAGAGATGGGAATACCAGACCACCTGACCTGCCTCTTGAGAAATCTGTATGCAGGTCAGGAAGCAACGGTTAGCACTGGACATGGAACAACAGACTGGTTCCAAATAGGAAAAGGAGTACATCAAGGCTGTATAATGTCACCCTGCTTATTTAACTTATATGCAGAGTACATCATGAGAAACGCTGGGTTGGAAGAAACCACAAGCTGGAATCAAGATTGCCGGGAGAAATATCAATAACCTCAGATATGCAGATGACACCACCCTTATGGCAGAAAGTGAAGAGGAACTAAAAAGCCTCTTGAGGAAAGTGAAAGAGGAGAGCGAAAAAGTTGGCTTAAAGCTCAACATTCAGAAAACGAAGATCATGGCATCTGGTCCCATCACTTCATGGGAAATAGATGGGGAAACAGTAGAAACAGTGTCAGACTTTATTTTGGGGGGCTCCAAAATCACTGCAGATGATGACTGCAGCCATGAAATTAAAAAACACTTATTCCTTGGAAGAAAAGTTATGACCAACCTAGACAGCATATTCAAAAGCAGAGACATTACTTTGCCAACAAAGGTCCATCTAGTCAAGGCTGTGTTTTTTCCTATGGTCATGTATAAATGTGAGAGTTGGACTGTGAAGAAAGCTGAGCGCCGAAGAATTGATGCTTTTGAACTGTGGTGTTGGAGAAGACTCTTGAGAGTCCCTTGGACTGCAAGGAGATCCAACCAGTCCATTCTGAAGGAGATCAGCCCTGGGATTTCTTTGGAAGGAATGACTAAAGCTGAAACTCCAGTACTTTGGCCACCTCATGCGAAGAACTGACTCATTGGAAAAGACTCTGATGCTGGGAGGTACTGGGGGCAGGAGGAGAAGGGGACGGCAGAAGATGAGATGGCTGGATGGCATCACCGACTTGATGGACGTGAGTCTGAGTGAACTCTGGGAGTTGGTGATGGACAGGGAGGCCTGGCGTGCTGTGATTCATGGGGTCACAAAGAGTCGGACACGACTGAGCAACTGAACTGAACTGAACTGAAAGCTTTATATTACTGTATTAAAGTAACAGATGATGACAGCCTTCCATCAAATTCCTCCCCACCTCAAAAGCAATCTCTTTAACCACTAGTGATTCAACTCTTTAAGTGGTTAATTACACCTTGAGTTCAGTTCAGTTCAGTCACTCAGTCATGTCCAACTCTTTGTGACCCCATGAGTCGCAGCACATCAGGCCTCCCTGTCCATCACCAACTCTCGGAGTTCACTCAAACTCATGTCCATCGAGTCAGTGATGCCATCCAGCCATCTCATCCTCTGTCGTCCCCTTCTCCTCCTGCCCCCAATCCCTCCCACCATCAGAGTCTTTTCCAATGAGTCAATTCTTCGCATGAGGTGGCCAAAGTACTGGAGTTTCAGCTTTAGGATCATTCCTTCCAAAGAAATCCCAGGGCTGATCTCCTTCAGAATGGACTGGTTGGATCTCCTTTCTCCAAGGGACTCTCAAGAGTCTTCTCCAACACCACAGTTCAAAAGCATCAATTCTTCGGCACTCAGCTTTCTTCACAGTTCAACTCTCACATCCATACATGACCACAGGAAAAAACAGCCTTGACTAGACGGACCTTTGTTGGCAAAATAATGTCTCTGCTTTTGAATTTGCTACCTAGGTTGGTCATAACTTTTCTTCCAAGGAGTAAGCATCTTTTAATTTCATGGCTGCAGTCACCATCTGCAGTGATTTTGGAGCCCCCCAAAATAAAGTCTGACACTGTTTCTACTGTTTCCCCATCTATTTCCCATGAAGTGATGGGACCAGATGCCATGATCTTCGTTTTCTGAATGTTGAGCTTTAAGCCAACTTTTTAACTCTCCTCTTTCACTTTCCTCAAGAGGCTTTTTAGTTCCTCTTTCATTCCAATCCTAAAGAAAGGCAATGACAAAGAATGCTCAAATTACCACACAACTGCACTCATCTTACACACTAGGAAAGTAATGCTCAAAATTCTCCAAGCCAGGCTTCAGCAATACGTGAACCGTGAACTTCCAGACGTTCAAGCTGGTTTTAGAAAAGGCAGAGGAACCAGAGATCAAATTGCCAACATCCGCAGGATCATGGAAAAAGCAAGAGAGTTCCAGAAAAACATCTATTTCTGCTTTATTGACTATGCCAAAGCCTTTGACTATGTGGATCACGATAAACTGTGGAAAATTCTGAAAGAGATGGAAATAGCAGACCACCTGACCTGCCTCTTGAGAAATCTGTATGCAGGTCAGGAAGCAACAGTTAGAACTGGACATGGAACAACAGACTGGTTCCAAATAGGAAAAGGAGTACGTCAATTACACCTTAGAGGTTGTCTATTGACTCACATTCTTAAACATGAGGGTTGAACTCATTCACTCTACCTCCTCCCACAAGTCTTCTCAATATTTCATTTCAATTCAGGCGGTCGGTTGTGTCTGACTCTTTGTGACCCCATGGACCACTCCCATTTAGTAGTTCTAATATTATTTTCCTTCTCTTCATTGGTTGCCTTTGTAAATTTAAATATTTATAACTTTTTTCCCATCAACTTAACATGCTCCCTAACTTATCTCTCACTTTGTAAGATAAAGGTATCAGAACTTTCTACTATTTTTCTCATCCTCCATCCCCAACACGTCGTTGTTTGTCAACTACATTAAAAAACAAAACAAAACCTTTTTTTTTAGTACAACATGAAAAAATGTGTACACATCATAAAAATACAACCTGATGATTTTTCAGAAAGAAAACACATCTATCTAGCCATCATGCAGATCAAGAAACAGAACAGTATTATTCTTCCCAGAAATGCCTATTGTGATATTGGAAGAGTCTCAAAGGTGTACAGAGCAAAGCTAATTTCAACACATGTTTTAAGAAACAGTTTAGGGATGTCCCTGGTGGTCCAGTGACTAAGACTCATCATTCCCAATGTAGGAGGTCCGGATTCGAACCCTAGTTAGGGAGCTAAATCCCATCTGCTGCAACTAAAGATCCTGCATGACACAAGTAAGACTCAGTGTAGCCAAATCAATAAACATTAAAAAAAAAAAAAAAGGGAACAGGATTTTCCTGGTGGTCCAGCGGTTAAGAATCTGCTTGCCAATGCAGGAGACATGGGTTTGATCCCTGGTCTGGGAAGACTCCACATGCCACGGGGCAACTAAACCCATGAACCACAAGCACTGAAGCCCATTAGCTGCAGAGCCTGTACTCTGAAGGAGGAGAAGCCACCAAAATGGACAAGGCCACGCGCTGCAGCTAGAGAGAAGCTCTACCACAACGGGCACACTGCAATGGAGACCCAGCACACCAAAAATAAAATTAAAAAAAAACAGTTTATATTTATAAGCATTTGTGGGGATTATGAGACATGGGAAACATAAAGGAGTTGTGGGAAGCAGCATACAATTCAGTGAACAGTAGGGTTCTGTAATAAAAAAAAAAATTACTGGGTTTTCCATGGAATTGGATATACTTACCTTACATTCTTTTTTGTTTGCTTCCAGTTTGGACCATAATTTTCTTATACAATCATTCTTTTTCCCTAGGGCTTCTAACTGACTTGTATCCCTTGCATTATGTGTCTATCACATGCTATGCTGTGCTTCGTCACTCAGTCGTGTCCAATTCTTTGCAACCTCATGGACTGTAGCCCACCAGGCTCCTCTGTCCGTGGAACTTTCCAGGCAAGAATACCGAGTGGGTTGCCAGGCCCTCCTCCAGGGGATCTTCCCAACCCAAGGATCGAACCCAGGTCTCCCATAATGCAGGTGGATTCTTTACCCCCTGAGCCGCCAGGGAAGCCATGGGTCTATCATACTTTTACATTAAAATAAAAGTCTCAACTGAAGTCCTCCATTTTTCCAGATGCCTCTGACCGGAACTTCTCCATCTTTCTGCTCTGAGCTAAACGATTTCCTTCTTGGCAATACTGTGTCTTCCTTTCACTGCTTCCAGAATTAGAGCTACTATTTCCCAGCACCCCATTTTCCCACTTATTGTTTTATACATCCTCACATAGCTTCCTATGACAGGAACTGTGGGAGTTAAATTTTCTGAGAACTTGCCTGTTTGGAAGTTTTTTATTTTGCTCTTACTTGCTAGATATTTAACTGGGTATAGAATTTCAGGTTTAAAATAATATTTTGTCACAACTGTGAAAGTATTTCTCTATTTTGAGTTACTACTAAGAAGTTTGAAACCAGACTGATCTCTGTTCTTTTTTTAACTAACTTGTTTTGTCTCTTGGGAAACTTTTGGAACTTTCTGATTCCTTGTGATTTTGACATTTCACTAGAATGTCTTTTTCATTCACGGTGGGTGCTTTCAATCTAAAAATCTGGATCCTGATTCCACTTGGAGGAATTATCTTCCTCCTTCTTTTTGTTTCTCCCTATTTTTTTTTCCATTTTTCTTGTTTTCTCCTTTCTCTTGAATTCTTCTTTTATCACATAGCTTGACATTCTGCCACACTTTACTTTCTGCCCTTTAATAATTTACTTTATTGACTTTGCTTTCCACCTTTAATAATTTATTTTATTTTGGTGGTAATGTTTTCATCCTTAAAAGTGTCTTCTTATTCTTCAGTTGATCCTTTTCCATAGCATCCTTTTCTTGTTCTACTGCTATAATATTGTCTTGAATCTCTCTGGGTGTATTCATGAAATGATTTTGAAAGTAGATTTTTTTTTCTGATTATTGGATTGCCTATTTTTTTCCTTCTGTTCTCATTTTTTCATTTTTGGTTACTACCTTACAAGCTGCAGCTTGCCTCAACCTAGGGATATGATCCATGAACTTCCATTCATATTTAAGAAAGAAAGACACAGCAGCTGGGGTGTGTTTCTGCTATTGTTGGAAAGGACTGACTGTTCACTATATCTTCTTCAGAGAGGATGTCTCTGTGAAATGATCCCTAGGGCTGCCATAACCAAATACCACAAATGGGAGCCTTACGCAACAGAAATGTGTTTTCTCACAGTTCTGGAGGCTGCAGTCTGAGGTCAAGATGCTAGTGGGGCTGGTTTCTCCAGAGGCCTTTCTCTCGGACTTGTAGACGGAGGCCTTCTTGCTGCATCCTCGCACCTTCTTACCTCAGTGTGCGTGCCCTCCTGGTATCTTGTCCTCTTCTTCTTTTAAAGAAATTATTTATTTACTCATTTGGCTGTGCTGGGTTGTTCTTAGTTGTGGCATGTGGGATCTAGTTCCCCGACCAGGGATCAAACCCAAGCCCCCTGCATTGGGAACGTGGAATCTTAGCCACTGGTCCCCCAGGCAAGTCCCTCTTGTCCTCCTCTTATAAGGACACCAGTCCTAATGGGGTCTTCTATGGACTCATTTAACATTAATTACCTCCTAACAGGCTCAATCCGGAGAAGGCAGTGGCAACCCACTCCAGTACTCTTGCCTGGAAAATCCCACGGACAGAGGAGCCTGGTGGGCTGCAGTCCATGGGGTCACTAAGAGTTGGACACGACTGAGCGACTTCACTTTCACTTTTCACTTTCATGCATTGGAGAAGGAAATGGCAACCCACTCCAGTGTTCTTGCCCGGAGAATCCCAGGGACGAGGGAGCCTGGTGGGCTGCCGTCTATGGGGTCGCACCGAGTCAGACATGACTGAAGCAACTTAGCAGCAGCAGCAGCAACAGCAACAGGCTCAATCACCAAATACTGACTGCAGACTGCCAGATTGTTGTTTAAGGTGAACAAGAAGAAAACCAGCTCTAAGGTAGTCAGACCCCAAATGTTGCATGGGATCTCAGGTCTTTCCTCTGAGACACTGTCAGTTAGGAATGTTTTTTTCAGTCATGCTTTTAAAAGCACTCAATTAGCAGAGGTTTGTTTTCTTTTTCCACATAAGAAATCTGGAAGTAGATAGTCCAGGACTGGTAGACAGTTTAGCAAGGTCTTTGAGCAGCCAGATTCTTTGATCTTTTGCTTTTTGCTCTCGTAGCATTTTGACTTTTCATCATCACAACTGCAAGATGAATCCACAGCTCCAGGCATCGGCTGCACATTTGGGGCAGGTAGAAGGGGGAAGGGCTGGTACCGGCCAGATCTAGCCGGTTTATCAAGGAGGGAGAGCTTTGCAGAAGCTCCCTTTGTGATATATCTCTTTGACCAGATCTGGGTCACAGGCCATGCTACAAGCCAAGGGGGCCTGGGAAAGAGGTTGTTGGACAATAGAAACAGAAGCAGTGGTGCCCTGGGGCTTAGGACGGGTGCACAGGCAACCTGAAATGAAATTGGGGTTTTATAAGGAAGCTAGCAGGGGAGAATAGTTTTAGAGCAGATAACTAACTGTGTCTAGCACAGCCACCAACATCTATAACCACAGAGCATGCCCTCCTCCTTGGAAGCTCATATACCTTGCCTCACTCCTGCCCAGGTCACTGTGAGTGTCTCTCCTCTCTGCTCCCACAGCCCCATGGACACCTTGGTGTGGCATTAATGACCTGGTTTGGAAACTCAGTCTCTGTCTTCCCTCAGAACTATGAGCTCTACACAGGAGGAATCATGTCAGAGTCTTGGGATCCCTGGAGCCTGGCAAAGGGCCTGACCCAGACCCTTTGCTACCTATTGATGGAGGAAGGCAGGACAAGGAATGGGGAAAGGAAGTCAGTACTTGGTCTCCCTTGGATTACTCTTCTGGCTCCTGATAGCAATTTCTATAGATTTTGGACTCTGGAGTTTTTTCTATAGTACGGTCTAAACTGAACTTCATAGAACACTCAGATATTCAAATAAAATGTGTCTTCCTTAGCTTTCCAGTGTCTGATGCGGCCATAACCTGCAGAGAAGTGTGAGTGAGAGAGAGCTCTGTCCAGGCTAGACTAGACAATAGGATCTGAGATCGGTAATCTCACGTTCCCTTCAGGCACACTAGCTTCTCCTCCCCAGGATAGTGCCTTGGTATTGAGTGTCCCTGGGTCTTGCAGATGAAAGAAAGGTTAGTCTCACCCAAGAAGTGCCTCAGAGATGCTTACTAGTCTCTGGAGCTGGGTACCTCCCCTGCCTTGCCCTCTGGGACTGGTGAGCCCTGAAGTGTGACTGTCCATCTGGTCTCTACTGCTAGTGTTTATGATCCTGTTCCTCCGACACAGGCCTCTGGTGGGCCACAGGCTCTCCTAGGCTTTGTGCATCTCCTCCCTGTGACATGGGTTCCCGAAGGCCATGCCTTGGAGAGCCGAGGTGCCCTGCCGTAAGCTAGTTGTCATAGCTGCGTTTTGAGCCACATCCTCACTATTTCTCCTTGTCATGTTAAAATGGTGCCAACATGGAGAGGACAGCATTTTCCTCTCTCTGACTAGGAGAGCCTAGCTTGGGCCCCCATGCTCTGAGGCTTCCCCACTCCCCACTGAATGAGCCTAAAATGCCCCCACTTCCTCACTCAGGGGGTAGGCACAGTGGGCAGGAAACAGGAAGGACCCAGCCTTCTCACCTGGCCTCTAAGGCCCTTTCTTCCAGGAGCTCTTGAAGGTGAAAGAGGATTTTCACATCCTCCTCTGTCTGATTGCAGTGCCCGCCAGCTCCTACTCTCTTCCCAACTCCAATTTCATAGTTTAAATCCAACTGCACCTGGTATCTTTACAGGAAGAGAAACCAACTGACCAATAAGGGGAAAGGTCAAAGTGAAAGTCACTCAGTCCACGGAATCCTCCAGGCCAGCATACAGGAGTGGGCAGCCTTTCCCTTCTCCAGGGGACCTTCCCAACCCAGGGATCGAACCCAGGTCTCCCACATTGCAGGTGGATTCTTTACCAGCTGAGCCGCCAGGGAAGCCCAAGAAGACATAAATATCATCACAAAATATCGTAGCGGTATAAAATATACCCAAATAAACTTGCGAAGAAGAAATACCTATTGTAAAGATATGGGATCTCACATGGACCCAAAGGCAGGGGGTGAAGCAGAAATGGCAGCATACCAGGCTGCCTCATAATGCCCTGGAATAATGCCACATTTCTCAGTCTCAAGTAGAGATTCTCAAGAGAGAAGCTGACTGCCCAGCTTGGGTCCTAACCAGGGGGATGGGATCACAGGGTACAAATATGGCTTCCAGGGAGCTGTCTATGTAGCGGACTATGCTGTAGGGGGACGTTTCAGTAGAAGGAACAACGATTTATGGGCTGAGCAGACACCTGTCCAACTGTCCACTCTGATAGAGAGCCAGAGAATTGACTAAGAAAACATACTCTTTTCAGCCAATATTCAGTAGAAAGATGTGGTTTTCCAAATATTTTCTTTACAGAAACACAGTCAGTTGACCCGCCACTTCCGCTATGTTAATTCTTTTGTGGGACATTTATGTACCCGGCTTCTCTTATGTAAGAGTCATGAGGTAGCAATGAATTCTTAGATGTGACACCAAAGTCACAAGCAACGAAAGAAAAAATAAATTGGGCTTCATTAAAATTAAAAACTGCTGTTCATCAAAGGACAGTACCAAGAAATTGAAAAGATGACTGTAGAATAGGAAAAATACTTGCGAATCATTTATCTGATAAGGACTTAATATCCAGAATATGTAATGAACTCTTAAAACTCACCAGCAAAGAGGCAAACAACACAATTTAAAAATCAGCAAAAGAGAGACTTGAATGGACACTTATCTGAAGAAGAGAAACACATGATCAACAAGCACATGAAAAGATGCTCGGCATAAGCAGTCATTCAGCTCAGTTCAGTTCAGTCGCTCAGTCGTGTCCGACTCTTTGCGACCCCATGAATCGCAGCACCCCAGGCCTCCCTGTCCATCACCAACTCCCAGAGTTCACTCAGACTCACGTCCATTGAGTCCGTGATGTCATCCAGCCATCTCATCCTCTATCGTCCCCTTCTCCTCCTGCCCCCAATCCCTCCCACCATCAGAGTCTTTTCCAATGAGTCAGTTCTTCGCATGAGGTGGCCAAAGTACTGGAGTTTCAGCTTTAGCATCATTCCTTCCAAAGAAATTCCAGGGCTGATCTCCTTCAGAATGGACTGGTTGGATCTCCTTGCAGTCCAAGGGACTCTCAAGTCATTAGGCAGCAGCAAATCAAAACCACAATAAGGTACCACTTCACATCTACTAGGATGACTATAATGATTCTTTTAAACCTGAGTTTTTTAAAGTGTGGATGAGGATACAGAGCAATTGGAACAACTGTGCATTGCTCATGAAACTGTATCAATAAAATGGTGCAGCAGCTGTGGAAAACGATTTGGTGTTTACTCAAAAAGTTCAGCATATGAGTTACTACATGACTCAGCAATTCCACTCCTAGGTATGCATTCCAAAAATATGAAAACAAGGACTCTGATACTTAAATGCCAATTTCATTAAAGCATTAGTCATAGTAACCAAAAGGTAGAAACAGCCGGTGTCTGCCAACAGATACACAAAATCTTGTATATCCGAAAAGTAGAATATTATTTATCCATAAAAGGAATGTGTCCAAAGTTCTGATTCATGCTAAAACCTGGATTAACCGTGAAAACATGATGCTCAGTGAAATAAGCCAGACACAAAAAGACAAATACTGTTTGATTCCACTTACATGAAATATCGAGACTAGTCAAATTCTTAGAGAAAGTAGACCAGAGGTTACCGAGGGCTAAAAAAGAGAAAAATGGGGGGTTTTCTTAAGGAATGTAGAGTTTCTGTTTGCAGTAATGGAAAAGGTTGTGGAAATAGTGTTAAGCCTGGCGTGCTGCAGTCCATGGGACTGAAAAGCCTTGGACACAACTGAGCAACTGAACAACACTGGCTGGGCAGCATTGTGAATGGAACTGTTGCTGTTCAGCCGTTCAGTCGTGTTCTACTCTTTGCGACCCCATGGACTGCAGCACGCCGGGCTTCCTTGTCCTTCACCATCTTCCTGCAGCTTGCTCAAACTCATGTCTGTGGAGTCAGTGATGCCATCCAACCACCTCATCCTCTGTCGTCCTTCTCCTCCTGCCCTCAGTCTTCCCCAGCATCAGGGTCTTTTCCAATGAGTCAGTCCTTCGCAGCAGGTGGCCAAAGTATTGGAGCTTCAGCTTCAGCATCAGTCCTTCCAATGAACATTCAGGATTGTGAATGTAATTAATGCCACTTAATCTACTTTAAAATGGTTTAAATGATATATTTTGAGTTATGCATGTATTTTAATATTTACTTATTTGGCTGCCTCGGGCCTCCGGTGCCACGTCAGGATCTTGGCTGTGTCCTGTGAGAGTTCTCCAAGCAGCGCATGAACTCTCCAGGTGTGGCATGCAGGCTTATTTGCTCCACACTGGGTGGGATCTTAGTTCCCCAGCCAGGTATCGAACCCATGTCCCCTGCATTGCAAAGCGGATTCTTAACCACTGGACCACCAAGGAAGCCCCTCTGTTATATATATTTTAACCACACAAAAAGGGGTCATGAGGTTGTTGTATTAGACTTCTCACCCCTGTTGGGTGCAGAGCTGCACTGAACCCCCCAAAATCGGAGCCAGGTCTGGTTAAATTACTGCACCATTAGCTCTGTTCGCTTCCTTTGTGGAAAAAACAAACCACAAACATGTGAAAAGCCAAAAGAGACATTCTTATTTGTACCCTCTCTCATCTTGTTTGGAAGGTGAAATACCACAGTGTAATTATCATGAAATGTAACTAAAAGATATGAGGCGGGTGACAGAGTGGAAAGGTTCTTCTTTAAGACATTAATACTATTGAGAGTTTATGTCTGCTTAAAAATGATAGCTGCACCCAGGTGATATTACTTAAGCAGTCTTCTGCCAAGTGTATATCCGTATATATACATGATGTGGTTATTAGGGTTGATTGAGTTTCCCTGGATGGAAGGAAACTCACCATATGACAACGATGTTCAGTAGACAATGAGATCCTTTTCTGCTGCATGTCTAAACCAATATCATTACTATCATCTTATAAACTGACTAGGTTTGACCCAATAATCCCAATCCTGGTGATGTGTTCAAGAGAAATGAAAATGTACGTCTAGACAAAAACTTGTACATATTCCCAGCAGTTTTATTCATAATAATCAAAAAGTGGAAGCAACCAAATATCCATGAACAAATGAATGGATAAATTAAAAAGCCATACAATGGAATATTATTTGTCAGTAAAAAGGAATGAAATACTGACACATACTACAGGGTTTATGAATCTTGAAATCTTTGAAGAAGCCAGACACAAAAGACCATCTATTGTATGATTCCATTTGTGTGAAATGTTAAGAATAATAAATTTATACAGAAGGTAGGTTAATGGTTGCCTAGAGCTGGTGGATGGGGGAGTGAAGGGTGATGGCTAAAGGGTAAGAAGTTTCTTTTTAGGATGATGAAACTATTTTAAAAATAGATTGTGACGATCACTGCACAATACTGTGACTAGACTAAAAATCATCGAATCATACAATTTAAGTGGGTGAATTATTCAGTAATGTGAATTGTATCTTTACCCCCAGAAAAGTAAACTGAAGAGAGCTTGGCTGATGGCCATGAGGACTAAGGAAAAGTATGAGGTCCAGGGGTACATATTTCTGAATCTACTGCATGTATAATTCCCCATGGGCTGCAGTGTTCTAGCTTTGTAAAAGTGGTTATTAGAATATCAGCCCTAAGATGAAAACATGTGCACTGAATTAAATAAAATGTAAAAACCTAAATTACAAAAAGCTGTGTGTATTTTAAAGCCAATGCTAAGTGGTTTAAATTGCATTTGACAGATCATTTATTTAGAGTGATGCAGAGGGAAAATTATCCTTCTTGAGTTACAATAGTGTAATCATCTTTAAAATAACTTTTTAAAGACACAATTCACATGCTACACATTTCACCCTTTCAATGTGTAAATTCAATAGATTTTAGCAGGTTCACAGTTGCACAATCCTCTCAACCAATTTTTATAATATTTTATTCAGCCCCCTCCAAAAGAAACCCTGTACCCGTTAGCAATCACCCTGCAACCTCCGCTGCCTGTCATGTCCTCAGCTTTAGCCAATCACGAATCTTTCTGTCTGTATAGTTTTCCCTATTCTGGACATTTCACATAAATGGAATCATATCATATGTGGTCTTTTGTGATTGGCTTACTTCCTTGGTATTATGTTTTGCAGGGTTTTTTATGTTGTGTCTCAGTATTTCTTTTTTTTTTTTTTTTTTGACAAATAACATTTCATTGTACAGATTTACCACATCTTATTTCTCTATGTATCAGCTGGTGGGCATTTGGATTCTTTCCACTATTGTGAATAACGCTTCTGTGAACGTTAGTGCATCATTTCTTGTGCGGACACATGTTTTGCATTTTCCTGGAGTGCATTAAAGCGGCATTGCTGGGTCATATGGCCCTCCTTTGTGAGGAACTGCCAGACAATTTCCCGAAGTGGCTGCAACATTTTGCATCCCTACCAGCAGTGTGTGAGGTTTCCAGTTTCTCCATATCCATGCCAACACTTGTTATGATCTGTCTTTTTTAAGAATAGCCATCCCACCGAGTGTGCGTTGGTTTCTCACTGTGGTTTTGACATACACTTCCCTGATGGCTGGTGATAAAGATGGCATCTTTATTTGCAGCCAGTTTATCTTTGAGAATCTCTCTCCTCTCTAACTCCCCTGCCTCTGCTTGTTTAAGCCCTGGACCTCTCTTCCCTGACTGATTTGCGTGCCCCCTAACTGGTCTTTCCATATTCCATTTCAGTCCCTAAAATACAGTTTCAGACTGTGTCATTTTCTGCCTAAAGAACTGAGCCATTTCCCTTTGCCCACAGGGCAGCACCCGAACGGCTGAGTGTAGCCCTGGAGACCTTCACTGCCCATCTCCAGCCTCTGTCTGTGTCCCAGCCCTCTCTGTTTCCCGCTGTGCAGCTGTGCTGTTTCTGCTGCATGTCATTCCTCCTCCTGAAATATCCACCTCATCTGCATATACAGTCCTTCAAACAGGATATGTGGAGTGAAGAAAGACGGGGCCGCCATGGTGTACAACCACAGAGGACGCCATTCTCATTGGAATCTACATCAGGGGTCAGCCACGTATAGCCCACACCCCAATTCTAGCCCGCTACCAGTTTTTGGTTAGTGCACAAATTAAGGTGATTTTTACATTTTTAATGGTCAAAAAGAAATAAAGATTAGAATGTTTCATGGTACAATTCAGGGCCTATAAATAAAGTTTAACTGGAATTTAGGCAAGCTCATCTGTGTACGTATTATCTCTTGCTGCATCTGTGCGACAACAGCAGACAGAGTTGAAAAATCGCAGCAAAGACAGTATGGCCCACAAGACATAAAATATTTACTGTCTGGTCCTGGACAGAAAAAGATTTGCCAAGCTCTAGCCTATATGAATGAAGTCCCAGAGTGGTGCGGTGTACAACCTAGGCAGATGGGCCCTCGCAACCCTGCCTCTGGGCTTCCCTGGAACTCTCCTCAAACCTCTACTCTAATATTCTCACATGTTTTGTGTTCTAGCTCAGTGAATCTGCGAGTCTCATTCATCTGTATATCCTTGGCATGTAGCCCACGGTCTGGCACAGAGAAAAACCTCAATAAATGTCTGTGTCACTGCTGAATTAAATATTTCCTGGGTGCCGAAGATAAACTAATAAAACACTAACTGTTTCAGGATTACGTGTATGTATGTGTGTGTTCAGTCGTGTCCAACTCTTTGCAACCTTTGAACTGTAGCTTGCCGGGCCCCTCTGTCCATGGACTTTTTCAGACAAGGATACTCGAATGGGTCGCCATTTCCTCCTCCAGGATATCTTCCTGACCAAGGGGTCGAACCTGACTCTCCTGTGTCTCAGGCAGATTCTTTATCCACTGAGCCAGCAGGGAAGCCCAGTTTCAGGGTTAATGTAACTCATGCAAATGATGAGAGCACTGCTGGTGAATTGCTAGGTCCATTGTTCCCGAGTTTAAAACATTCCATATTCCAGCATATCTTGTGCAATCTGTCATGTCTCTTCTCCCAGAGAAGTGCTCATTGGCATATGTTATCGAATCAAATTAAAATCACTGTGGTTGGGGTGGAATGTTGGCGGTGTCACAAAACTCCTCCAGTGGCTGGAGACACCACAGTAGAGAACCTGTCCCCCAAAGTGTGGTTCCAAGTAGGGTAGGTGAATGTGCAGAAAGGTGCATCTGGCCAGATCAGAGATCTCAATGAAGAGGAAGCCTTGGCTGGGTTTGCTCAAGGGGGTAGAATAAGAACCCTGAAGCTATTACACTCAAGAACTATTTGCGGAACGTGGGGAAAGGCACCAGTCAGCACTGAACGTATGCTTTTGTGCTGGGGACTCAGAAGGAGGCGTCTGAATTCCCTCATCGTATTTAGTCGCTGAAAAAACCTTTCTCAGTTGAAAGCACAGACCCAGAGAAGTGATGCTGCTGGTCCATACCTGCCCCATAGAGCTTGAGTTCAAGGCCAGGTTATCAGGGTTCTCAGCCTGTCCTCTGTCTATGGCAGGCACTGGAAGGGGCTCACCAAAAGCTGGCTCTTTGAGTAAGGCACTTGCCCAGGCCTTTTGTGATCATGGCTTCTCTTTAGCTCCTCAAATGCATTTGTTCCCCTGTGGGAGAAAAGGCCTAACCCTCAACATGAATTAAAAGGACTTTCAAGAACTGCCCATGTCCTCCTCCTCACCCCCTCCTCTTTCTCAGTCTCCTCCACCTTCCCCCACGCCCACTCACCAGACCAGCTACACCAAATTTAAATAATAGCTGCGATTTATTCTGTGCTCACATGTACTGTTCTAAGCCATTTCACCTATACCATCTCATTTACCTTTTTTTTTTCCTTTTATATTATATACTGTCTCATTTGGGTTTCCCAGGTGGCTGCTGCTGCTGCTGCTGCTAAGTCGCTTCAGTTGTGTCCGACTCTGTGCGACCCCATAGACGGCAGCCCCCCAGGCTCCCCCATCCCTGGGCTTCTCCAGGCAAGAACACTGGAGTGGGTTGCCGTTTCCTTCTCCAATGCATGAAAGTGGAAAGTGAAAACTGAAAGTGAAGTCGCTCAGTTGTGTCCGACTCTTAGCGACCCCATGGACCACAGCCCACCAGGCTCCTCCGTCCATGGGATTTTCCAGGCAAGAGTACTGCAGTGGGGTGCCATTGCCTTCTCCTCCCAGGTGGCACTAGTGGTAAAGAATCCACCTGTCAGTGCAGGAGACATAAGAGACATGGGGTTGATCCCTAGGTCAGGAAGATCCCCTGGACAAAAGCATGGCAACCCACTCCAGTATTCTTGCCTGAAGAACCCCATGGACAGAGGAGCCTGGCGGGCTACAGTCAATGGAGTCCAAAGAGTTGGACACAACTGAAGCAACTTAGCACGTACTGTCTCATTTATATCCTATGAAGTAGTGCAATTAATATCTATTTTATAGTTGAGGAAACTAAGTGCAGAGAGGTTAAATAACTTGCCTAGGGTCACACAGCTAGTTAAGTGGTCGAGCTGAAAATTGAACTCAAGCAGTATTATTTGGGAAAGCATAAGGACTTATCCAATATGTTCATCTCAGTTCAATTCAGTTGCTCAGCCGTGTCTGACTCTGCAACCCCATGGACTGCAGCATGCCAGACTTCCCTGTCCATCACCAACTCCCAGAACTTACTCAAACTCACGTCCATCGAGTCAGTGATGCCATCCAACCATCTCATCCTCTGTCGTCCCCTTCTTCTCCCACCTTCAATCTTTCCTAGGATCAGGGTCTTTGCCAATGAGTCAGTTCTTTGCATCAGGTGGCCAGAGTATCGGAGTTTCAGCTTCAGCATCAGCCCTTCCAATGAATGTTTAGGACTGATTTCCTTTAGGATGGACTGGTTGGATCTCCTTGCAGTCCAAGGGACTCTCAAGAGTCTTCTCCAACACCACAGTTCATAAGAATCAATTCTTCAGTGCTCAACTTGCTTTATAGTCCAACTCTCACATCCATACATGACTATTGGAAAAAACAGAGCTTTGACTAGACAGACCTTTGTCAGCAGAGTAGTGTCTCTGCTTTTTAATACGCTGTCTAGATTGATCATAGCTTTTCTTTCAAGGAACAAGTGTCTTTTAATTTCATGGCTACAGTCACCATCTGTAGTGATTTTGGAGCCCCCCAAAATAGTCTGTCACTGTTTCCATTGTTTCCCCATCTATTTAGCAAATGCCATTTCTTTTATCTTTTTCAATGATAACTTTAATATATATATATATATATATATATATATATTTATTTATTTATTTATTTTGGCTATGCCAGGTTTTAATTGCACTTTGAGGGTTCTTCATTGTGGCCTGCAGGCTTCTTAGTTGCAGTATGCAAGATCTAGTTCCCTGACCAGGGATCAGACTCGACCCTCCTCCATGGGAGCATGGACCACCAGAGAAGTCACACAAATGCCACTTCTTTCAGTTTCTACCAGTGGGCCATCCTCTGTCTTCCAGTCACTGTACTTATAGTTCTCCCTTCCTAATATACTCTCTACCTTGCCTGACTAACCACTTATTCTTCATATCTTGGCTAAAATGTCACCTCCTCTGGAAAGCCTTCCCTGATTCCCTGGTCTGTTTGCTGCTCAGCTATCACTCCCTTGGTGCCCTGTTTCCTCTCCATGGCACTTAGCACTCTTTACTGACATAGCTGTTTGTAAGCCTGCCTCACCGACTAGATATATGGGCTTCCCAGGTTGCTCAGTGGTTAAGAATCTGCCTGCCAGTGCAGGAGATGCGGGTTCGATCTCTGGGTCTGGAAGATCCCCTGGAGAAGGAATTGGCAGCCCACTTCAGTATTCTTGCCTGGAGAATCCCATGGACAGAGAAGCCTGGTGGGCTGCAGTCCATGGGGTCACAAAGGGTCGGACATGACTGATTGACTGAGTGTGCACTCCCCTATGGTCTATAGTCTCTGTGAAGCCAGGGAGCATGATTGCCAGACTTGTGTGAATGGGGTTCCCTCTCTGACACTCAGCCTGACACAAACTAGGCTCTTAATACATATTTGTGCAACGAATAAATGCAGCAGCGAACTTCTTGGCAAAATCTCTACTATGGATCAGCCTGAAGATAAAAATATCAAATCAGGTTTTCATGCTACTTGTTTTAAGATCTATTGGGAGGTTGGGAGGAAAAGGAGGGAAGAGAGAGAGAGAGACAGAGAGAACAGGAGTCAGTGTATTGGTGGGGTTGCTCATAAATCACCAAGAACACGTGGTATTAAATTTGTACATTTTTGGCACAGATCTAAACCCCTGGCCCTCACACTCAACAACCCAACAGTTCCAAGAGCGAGTCTGTCCAGGTTCTTAGTCGACACCACTGTGGGCAGAGCCAGTAAACAGCTGGGTGCCTGTTGATGGTCACACACTGCACAGTGGACAGAAATGGAAGGCCTTTGACTTAACGGCAGGTGAGGAGGGTAGGTAGGGCACAGGAGCCACATGCTTCATTAGTGTGGATAGGAGGGGCCGGGTCCCTTCCTGGAAAGAAACAGGACGTCTGGTCACGGGGATTCCCCTGAGAGACTTCAGAACAGGACTGGGAGGGAGAATTCCTTTTTCCTGTTGACTCTTTGAAATGTTGGAAATTTGCTTTATTTTTGCATGGACATGTATTGTCTATTTTAAAATAATTGAAATGTTGATTTTGAAAAGTAAGTAGTTAGAATATTTGCAGGCTTCCTGATTCACCTTCCTGAACCCTTTTGGGGGCAGAGGGGGTTGGCTAATCAGACAGCACAGGCTTGCAGCCTTCCCCTCCTGACACTGCAGTTTCTACACCTTCTTGGAATTTTAGGCCATCTCAGCTTTCCTCCGGCATGACTTGTGTTTCCCTGTGCCCAGCTCCCTGCTGGCAAGGCCAGGCACTGTTAGGGAAGGATGTACCACTTTCAGATCCCAGATCTGGCCAGTTAGACATCCCTGTGTGCTGTGCTTAGTCACTCTGTCGTGTCTGACTCTTTGTGACCCCATGGACTGTAGCCCGCCAAGCTCCTCTGACCATGGGATTCTCCAGACAAGAATACTGGAGTGGGTTGCCATGCCCTCCTCCAGGGGATCTTCCCAAGCCGGGGATTGACCCGAGGTCTCCCTCATTGCAGGTGGATTCTTTACCATCTGAGCCACCAGGGAATCTCTAGACCCCTCCAGTAAGAATAAATATGGGTATGGAGGCGAGTGGGGGTGGAGTGGGGAACTGGGAAGGAGTCTCTAAGATTTTTTTCCTTTTTAAAACACCTTTCTGAAAAAAAAAAAAAAAGCTTTCTATATTCCGTGAATTTTTACAACCTGTATACGTTACTTTGCAAACAGAAAAATGTGAAGGCATAAACAGTGCCCAATAAACACCCATATGTGACCAGTCTGCTGAGGGTCAATTCTGTGTCCTGGGGTGGGGTGAGGGGCTCCAGCCCCTGAGATAAGTTAGGAGGCCACCGGCATCTGGAGGGCACACATGTGACTCAGAAGCACAGCCAGGTGAAAACAGATGGTTTAGGCGAGAGGATTTTAAGCTGGGGAGTACAGTGTCTGGTCCACCGTGAGCTCTTGTGTTCTTCAATTGTTCTCTCGGCTTGCCCCAGGTGTAGTTTCTTGTAAACTTCCTATAAGTACTCCAAGTTTTTTTTTTTTTCCCCTCTCCTTCCACCTTGAGCATGCATACAAACTCCTACCTTCCCAGCCTTTACCATCTCAATAAATACATAACCCCTGCTGGTGCTCAAGCAAAACGATGGTTTTTGTTCTTCCTTTTCTCTCCCTCCTGATAGCTAGTCCTGTGGATTTCCTCTCCAGAATATATCTCCAGGTCACTTCTCTCTACACTCAGCTGTGATCAAAGCGCAGACCACCCTTGCCTGGGGTGCTGCTACAGCCTCTCTCTGTTCTCCTGAGGCCATTCTTGCCCCTCTGACTGCAGTGCCTGTGGGACTTAGCAGTCAGAATGCTCTTGCTCAGACAAAAATTGGATCTAGTTATTCACTTAAATGCTCTGATGGCTCCTCAGCACACAGTAGATGAAACCGAAACTCTATAATATGACCTGTAAGATTGCGCCCCGTATCATCCTCAAATTCACCTGCTTGAGTTTCCCTTCTTGCATCCCACTCATGGATGCTTATTAGCAGATTCAGGGTTTTTCAAGCCATTTCACATCTTTGCCCAAGCTTCTTTTCTTGGAATCTAGACTTCTTTATTAGAATCAGCTTTTTTCCTTTCTACTACCCTCTCCTAAAATTGTATCCACTTGGCCATATCTGCATTTAGTAGAAAAATCAAACTTTCAGCTGCTCATCAAACCCTCCCCTACTCACTGACCAAATGATCAGTTTCCTCTAAACCTCATGAGTCATCTGGCTGATTTTCTTAAAAAACCAAACCAATCACTAGCTTGGGGGATATCATTTGACAGCTCTCCAAGGGATCTAGGAAAGAGTGCCGCTGGAGTGGGGTGCCTAGAGGAAGGGCTGAGGCACTCATCAGGGCCATGAAGCCTCTATTGTGAGAACTGTGCTGAGCAGCAAGTGAGAGGCGTTTCCCAAGTCAGCCACTCACTTGGTCTAAGGCTCTCCTGCTTGGACATGTGCAGGGAGGGAAAATGGTAATGTTAGTTAACTAATTCTCAGAGCATCACACCTACCACCCACCTCCTCTGCCCAGATAATATCCTTAGCCACAAATAAATATTTGAGCTGTTTATTCCCTAACACAACTCTTGCATAAACTATTTTCAACAAACACATGCATGATTCTATTCAAATGAACTCATGTTTGAAAGCCTGGTGGACTAGATTGGGTTCATGGACGATTTCAATGTACTGTTTCTGAGCTAGGACTAATGGCTTTGGGCGCTAAGTAACAAATCATTCTTAGTGGAAACAATGGGTGAGGTCAGGGTTGCACAACTGTGTCCTGCCCTGACTCCCTACCTTTTCAGTAGAGGCAGCTCCATCGGTGGGGGTTGCCGTGCATCTTGCCAAGGCAATTGTGTATAGACTCACGTCTGTAATTACCATTTAGGCGGTGCAGAGGGATGTCACGAAATTCTCGTGTGAGTGCCAAGAAGAGGCAGGACTGGACAGATGAGACTTCTGACCTGCCCTGTGAGCTCAAAGGGCACAGCCCACCTCCCGGACGTTGCCCATCCTTGATCCCTGTAGGGCCCTGGGTAAACCACCTTGTCAGCCTCACTACACAGGGACACTGAGATAGGAGGGGACTGAGGGAGGAGAATGCACTCAGCTGCATGGCTGCCCCTCGGTAGGCATTACTCAGGCATGAGCACCGTGACCCCTGGCCTACTCCCGATTTGTTGCTTCATGTTAGGTAATTAGCATGTGGAGCAGCCTGGCTGACTCATGGAGTGACTGATAAGCCCTCTCTGCAGCAAGGTGCAGATTTGAGTTTCCTTTGGAAAGCATGGTGTGTGAGCTCAGTTCAGACTATTTCACTCTGGAATGTCTCTCCTAACAAGGACTTCACATGTTCCACCTACATGGAGGAAGTTCCACAAACAGGTTTGTGTATTTGTTTTTGTTTAAAAAAATAAAACAGAAAGAAAGAAACCAGAAACAAGCCTCACTTTTACCTTCTAGGATGACAAGAATTGTTGCCCAATCCTTTAAGTTAGAGAACACCGGATATTAAATAAGGCTTTGTGAACTTTCTACCCAATAACCATAGACATTTCTCCAGCTTTACCATTTTAAAATTTCATGACCGTCAGAAATTTGCACAACTCAAAAATGTTTAGCAAAGTAGAATGAAACCTACACACCAGCAGTATGATGTAAGAATTCATTAAAATTAAATCCTGAATCTATAACTGTTGAACTGGTACTGTGAAACAGGAATCAGATATAAAGATTTGTGTTAACCCCCCCATCCGCAAATAGAGCGCTTCACAACCCCTCTCCATCAGTGGGGGAGGGGTGCAGGACCCTATGGGCCTTTCCAGGTCAGGCTCTCCACATCCATCGTCATGCTCTCTGCCTGCCTCTTTTTGCCTGTTGTTGTTTAGTCTTTAAGTCATGGTCGACTTAGAGACTTCGACCCCATGGATTGTAGTCCACCAGGGTCCTCTGTCCATGGAATTTCCCAGGTGAGAATACTGGAGTGTATTGCCATTTCTTTCTCCAGGGGATTTTCCCCATGCAGGGACTGAACCCAAGTCTCCCGCATTGCAGGCAGATTCTTTACAGCTGAGCTATAGGGGAAGCCTGCCCTTTGTCTGTAGAAACACTTCAGTTGGGACTTCCCTGGCATCCCAGTGGTTAAGTCTTTGTCTAGTGGTTAAGTCTAAGCAGGGGATGCACGTCCAATTCCTTGTCAGGGAGCTAAGATCCCACGTGCTTTGTGATCAAACAACCAAAACATAAAACAGAGGCAATATTGTAACAAATTCAATAAAGACCTTAAAAATGGTGACATTAAAAAAAAATCATATAAAGAAAGAAACATTTTAGTCAAAGAATAAGCTTAATCTGAAAAATGAGAAACTACAGAACCAAAGACAAATAGTCAAGCAGTCAACATATTAAAAGTTTAGTCAAGGACTTTTAGTTCCTCCTCAAGGGCTATAGGTAGTATTCTGAACTATATCCTTTCAGCTGTTTTGCAGATACTGCAACCCCCACCAAGTAGGAGAAGTTCAAGTTAACTACATGATGGCCCAACTATAGCCATGACATAAGCTGCTCCATCTTACATTATTCTGAGAACTGGCTTCGAGGATGTGGGAAATAACCAACCCTGCAGCTGAAGATTAACTATACTTAAAACAGGATGATGTGCTCTGACCACCGCATGACCAATCTCAAGATGACCGTCAGAGCTGACTGTGATGTTCTGCACATAGCCACCTCCCTCCCTCCTGACTCTCTCCTTTCAAGCTCTTATTCTGGGGCTTCCCTGGTAGTCTAGCAGTTAAGAATTGGCCTTCCAATGCAGGGGGCCTGGGTTCAATTCCTGCTTTGGGAACTAAAATCCCACATGCCCCAGGGCAAGTAAAGCCTTGCACCACAACTACAGAGAAGCCCGCATGCCGCAACCAAGATCTGACTTACAAATAAATAAATATTTTTTTAAAAAGCTCTTGCTCCCTGATCAGCAATGGGGAGTTGGCCTGTGGACATGAATCCACCTTCTCCCTCAGTTGCTGACTTTCTGAACAGAGCAACCTTTCCCTTCCTACCAACACTTGCCTCTCAGATACTGGCTTTCAAGCAGTCAGCAGCTGAACCTGACTTGGTTAACAAGGGGAGCAGGTTTTCCAAAATGGAATCACTTCCTAGACACTCTGGCCTCCAGTTGGCCCCATCCTGTTTCTTCTGCATTTGCCTTTTCCTTCACCATGAGCTTCCCCCTCCACCATTTCCCCATTCTTCCACTTGTCACCCTTGTATGACCTCCCTTCTCTATTCCAGAAACTTGGTCCCACACATAAACATACAGTAGCAATCAACATAGTCCCAGTTTCTTAGGTATTCAACCCAACCTGACTCCACCCATGTATCCAAAAGTATCTTCCCTCCTCCCAGCACAGACTCGTTTGCCCAGTGCCCATGCCTCTGTGCCCCTTCAACATGCAAGGTCCCTCCACAGCCAGCCTTGGGTCCAGGTGAAATGCTGCCTCCTACTATGATGTGTGCTCCCTACATGAAATTCCTCACTCTTCTAGGGCAGAACTCACCTCTGGGGTTATTCAAATTATCCAAACTATTTGTGTCCCAGTCACCTCCCTCAAGATGGTCAACTCCTTAAGGGTGGAGAATGAGAAATTACACTTTTGTTTTTTTTTTTCAAACTTCAAGCTTTTTATTTTGTACTGGGGTATAGAAGCTTTCCTGGTGACTCAGACAGTTAAGAATCTGCCTGCAATTTGGGGGACTCAGGTTCAACCCCTGGGTAGGGAAGATCCCCTGGAGAAGGAATGGCAGTTCACTCTAGTTTTCTTGCCTGGAGAATCCCATGGACAAAGGAGCCTGGCAGGCTACAGCCCATGGAGTTGCAAAGAGTCAGACATGACTGAGGGACTAACACACCGCTGATTAACAATGCTGTGGCATTTTCAGGTGAACACCGAAGGGACTCAGCCTGAAAGTATCCATTCTTGCCCAAACCTCCCCCCATCCAGGCTACCACTTAACACTAAGCACAGTTCCATGTACTATACAAAAGTCCTTGTTGGTTATCCATTTAAAATATAGCAGCGTGTACATATCCATCCTAAAGTCCTTAACTATCCCTTCCCCCACCAAAACCATAAGTTCTTTTTCCAAGTAGATAAGTCTGTTTCTGTTTTGTAATTAAGTTCATTTGTATGAGAGTGGATACATTTTTGTAACCCCCATTTTGCTTAGTACAGATAGGAAATGAATATATTTTTAAACCAGTGAATGAATTTTCAAAGAACTTCTTTGGTTTTCTCTCAGTCAAGTTACTGACACCCTTTCCATTATACCCAATACTTTGGGCACCTGATATGAAGAGTGAACTCATTGGTAAAGACCCTGATGCTGGGAAGAATTGAAGGCAAAAGGAGAAGGGAGCTGTAGAGGATGAGATGGTTGGATGGCATCACTGACTTAGTGGACATGAGTTTGGGCAAACTCTGGAAGATGGTGTAGGAAAGGGAAGCCTGGTGTGCTACAGTCCATGGGGTCACAAAGTCTGACATGACTTAGCGATCGAACAACAACCCCCACACTGACTGACCACACACACACACACACACACACACAAAGTAAAATCTTTACAAGACATGGAAAGGAGAGGGATGAACAACCACAGTGTTTACCAGACTCTAAAATTTTATTTCTCTTTATTTGATGGTGGAACTTATTTTTGTCATTATTGTGAATTGCATTTTATTTTTCAGTATTTAAAATCTTTTTTATGGTAGTTATTTAGCTAATAGTAAAAGGTTATAACAATATACAATCATGCAATGCAGGACTGGAAGTTCACGGCCCCCACCCCCCAGCCCCCCGCAGCCCTGGCCCAGGTTGCTCCATCAGGGTTATGAAGCAGGAGTCTCATGGCGCTGCCCAGTTTCTGGATGAGGCAGTGATGCTAGCCAACACAAATGCACAAAAAGAAGGGCAAGGTGATCGATAAGCCTCACTCTTCTTTTTCTCTGAAGATGATGCAAAATTGGAAACATCTTTGTACTACAGAATCCACCTACGATGCAGAAGACCCTGGTTTGATTCCTGGGTTGGGAAGATCTGCTGGAGAAGGGAGAGGCTACCCACTCCAGTACTCTTGGACTTCCCTTGTGGCTCAGCTGGTAAAGAATCCACCTGCAATGTGGGAGACCTGGGTTTGATCCCTGGGTTGGGAAGATCCCCTGGAGCAGGGAATGGCTACCCACTCCAGTATTCTTGCCTGCAGAATTCCATGGACTATATATATCCATGGGATCGCAAACGGTTGGACACAACTGAAGAACTTTCACACTTGTACCTACAGAGCTTATAATGTACTACAATGCTAATGGGAGAAGGAGGGTGGCAGAGGATGAGATGGTTAGATCTCATCGGTGATTGAGCATTACCGACCCAATGGACATGAACGTGAGCAAACTCTGGAAGATAGTGAAGGAAAGGGAAGCTTGGTGTGCTGCAGTCCATGGGGTCCCAAACAGTCAGACACAACTTATTAACTGAACAATAACAATGCTAATGGGATTCCCTTACCATGTTATGACAGCATCTAAATAACCTCTCTGGCAAATTCACACCCCAGAAATAGCAGAGACTTCTGGGTAACTCTGTGCTGCGTCTGGATGCTGGGAGCATGAATGAATTAAAGCTATATCATCTGAAGCAAAAACTTGACTATGTGTGTCAAGAACCCTGAAAGTATCGAGCCTTTACGGGTCTTGCAGGCTAATTATTTATCCTGCCACAGTTCCACGAATGTGGCAGAAGATGGGAGACTCTTGGGTCAGAGGCAAAAGACTCGATTACTCACACCAATAGCAGCAGCTGAGTATCAACCTCTTCTTGTGTGTTTCCTAAGCTCCAGTTCCCACAGGGTGATGTGAAGAGGGCCAGGTGGCACGTGCACTGACAACAGGTTGCATTCCACGAGAAGAACCCTGCATGTATTTGGGAATCCAAACACTTTATAATGGGCAGTAAGCTCATGTGCCTCCTGAGAAACCTGTATACAGGTCAAGAAGCAACAGTTAGAGCTGGACATGAAAACAGACTGGTTCAAAATTGGGAAAGGAATACATCAAGGCTGTATGTTGTCACTCTGCTTTTTTTAACTTATATGCAGAGTACATCATGAGAAACGCTGGGCTGGATAAAGCACAAGATTGATGGGAGAAAAGTCAATAACCTCAAATATGCAGATGGCAACACCCTTATGGCAGAAAGCAAAGAACTGAAGAGCCTCTTGATGAAACTGAAAGAGGGGAGTTAAGAAGTTGGCTTAAAACTCAGCATTCGAAAAACTAAGATCATGGCATCCAGTCCCATCACTGCATGGCAAATAGATGGGGAAACAATAGAAACAGTGACAGACTTTATTTTCTTGGGCTCCAAAATCACTGCAGATGGTGACTGCAGCCATGAAATTAAAAGACGCTTGCTCCTTAGAAGAAAAGGTATGACAAACCAAAATAGCATATTAAAAAGCAGAGACATCTCTTTGCCGACAAAAGTCCAAATAGTCAAAGTTATGGTTTTTCCAGTAGTCACGTATGTGTGAGAGTTGGACCATGAAGAAAGCTGAGCGCCAAAGCACTGATGCTTTTGAACTGTGGTGTTGGAGAAGACTCTTGAGACTTGGACTGCCAGGACATCAAACCAGTCAATCGTAAAAGAAATCAACCCTGAATATTCATTGGAAGGACTGATGCTGAAGCTGAAGCTCCAATACTTTGGCCACTTAATATGAAGAGCCGACTCACTGGAAAAGTCTGTGATGCTGGGAAAGATTGAAGGCGGGAGGAGAAGGGGACAACAGAGGATGAGATGGTTGGATGGCATCAACAACTCAATGGGTATGAGTTTGAGCAAGCTCCGGGAGATGGTGAAGGACAGGGAAGCCTGGCATGCTGCAGACCATGGGGTTGCAAAGAGTCAAACATGACTGAGCAACTGAATAATAACAACAAACTCATTTGCTCCAGAGTATTCCACTATCTTTTCAGTAAACCTAAGTTGAGTGCCAGAGGGAGGTGCTATCTCTTGCTTCAAAAGCTGTTCCCTACACAGACATCCCTAAGACATCCTGCTTTAAATAACAGATCTATGGGTATCTGTTCCCCAAAAGTAGGGTTCTACTTTTGCTGATGCTTTGACTTAATCAGTAAGGTTTGATTTAATTAATAAGCTTAGACTTAATCAATGACAAACCTAGACAACATGTTAAAAAGCAGAGCCATCACTTTGCCGACAAAGGTGCATAGATTCAAAGCTATGGTTTTTCCAGAAGTCATGTACGGATGTGAGAGTTGGACCATAAAAAAGGCTGAACACTGAAGAACTGATGTTTTAAAATTGTGGTGCTGGAGAAGGTTCTTGAGAGTCCCTTGGTCAGCAGGGAGATCAAACGAGTTAATCCTAAAGGAAATCAACCCTGAATATTCATTGGAAGGACTGATGCTGAAGCTGAAGCTCCAATAATTTGGCCACTTAATATGAAGAATGGACTCACTGGAAAAGACCCTGATGCTGGGAAAGATTGAGAGCAAAAGGAGAAGGGGGCATCAGAGGATAAGAGGATTAGATAGCATCACTGACTCAGTGGGCATGAATCTGAGCAAATTCTGAGAGATAGTGGAGGACAGAGGAGCCTGGCATGCTGCAGTCCATGGGGTCGCAAAGAGTTGGACACAACTTAGCTGTTAAACAACAACAGCAACAAAATGAATAAGGAACAAAACCAACAAACGGTAGTAAGTTCAAATAAATATTTACCGTGTGCTCCCTGGTTGGGGAGAGCAGGGCAGCCAGAAAAAATGAATGAACAAACTAACAGGGCTCTTCAAAGAGGTGACAAACAGAGGCTACATTTATAGTCATGTGAAGATCGAGAGCAAGAGAAGTAGGCACGGGCCAAGTCGTATGAGGCTGGAGACTGGATTGTATTCTGGTTGATGAGAAGCCATCAGAAGGTTTCAAGCAGGATTCTGGGTTGTATGGAAATACAGCTGATCCAAGGGGCACCTCCTTATTCTCACATCCCAGGCTCCAGATCATCTTTGTGAGTAATGGGAACATTCAACCAAAGTCAGCTTAAAAACCTAGTTTCCAATGAGTCCTCATGGAGCTGCAAAAGGCCTGAGAGCAGACAGCATCCTCTGCCCAGCCGCCTGGGCATTCAAAAAGGAACCGCGGAACAGCAGAGTTGACACCAAATTCTCAGCTCCTGGAGCGAGTCCTTCTTCATACCTGGCCCTGTGTGGGTAATGCTACCTTTCCCAAGGCAGCGCGGCTTCTGTCAGCTTCTTACCCGCTCTAGGTCTCTTCTGGCCTCTGTGAAGCGGGGCTGCCAATGGCACCCGTCTCATAAAGCTGTGATGAGGGTCACGGGAGCTCAGCTCAGTGTGGGGCTCAACTCGAGCTCACCGTCAAGGACAGAGAGAGAGCAGCCCAGAGAACAAGAGTGCCAGGGACAAAAGGCTGTGACAGGCGGACGCGTGGCAGACTCTGAGGCCGCAGGGCGGCAGGGAGGGGTCGTGGGCCCTTCCAGCAGACTCGCACGCCTCAGTCACCAGTAAGGGCAGGTGGTAAAGAAGTAAAAGGCGACGGGGAGGGAGGCAGAGGGGAGGTGTGAAGAAAGGACTTTGGTCTCAGACCTCGCTGTGAACTGAGGCCAGCTGCATGGCTGCCTACCTGTAGTGACCTTGGCTGGGCCGATTACAGCTCCTGAACCTTGTTTCCTCATTTACAGAGCGGGGAGACCGTCCCGAGGCTGTTAGGATTAGAGAAGTTCATGTAAGTGGCTTCCACAGGACGGGCGGCCAGTTACATCTATCTAGGAGACTATTCGGAGAAGGCAATGGCACCCTACTCCAGCACTCTTGCCTGGAAAATCCCATGGACAGAGGAGCCTGGTGGGCTGAAGTCCATGGGGTCGCTAAGAGTCGGACACGACTAAGTGACTTCACTTTCACTTTTCACTTTCATGCATTGGAGAAGGAAATGGCAACCCACTCCAGGGTTCTTGCCTGGAGAATCCCAGGGACGGGGGAGCCTCATGGGCTGCCGTCTATGGGGTCGCACAGAGTCGGACACGACTGAAGTGACTTAGCAGCAGCAGCAGGAGACTATTACATCTCCTAGAACTTCTCCAGGCTTCCCAGGTGGTGCTAGTGGTAAAAAAAAAAAAAAAACAAAACCTGCCTGCCAGTGCAGGAGATGTAAGAGATGCAGGTTCAATCCCTGGGTCGGGAAGATCCCCTGGAGGAGGGCACGGCAACCCACTCCAGTATTCTTGCCTGGAGAATCCCATGGACAGAGGAGCCTGGCGGGCTAGAGTCCACAGGGTCGCAAAGTGTCAGACACGACTGAAGCAACTTGGCACGCATGCAGAGCTTCTCTTTGGTTATGATCTGCCTCTAGGCACAGGGCTGGAGCTGGAAAAGTGTTTCTGGGCCGACACCCCCACTTCACAAATGGGAGCCTCAGCGAGAAGGCACTGAATGGCGAGTCTTTTCTAGACCCTGGCCGTTGCTTTGCACCCTTTCCGTGGGGCCCTGTGACTCAGCTTTGCTGAGAAAGAGGGAAGACATCTGAGATCCTGGCCACGGAATGAGCCGAGAAACCTAACCCTGCTGGGAGTTTTGTCAGCTCCCCAGCAGGACCTGTGTCAATTAGTTTAATGGAGGCTTTTGTGGGGCCCCCAGTCGGGGAGCAGGAGGGATGATATTTATTTGCTTTTTCCATCACCACCTGGGTTTCACAAAAGCACATCCTTATGTTGACTTTGAGGCCCTCAGTGTCAGGAAATTTGCGTTTGCCTGTCCCTGTTGCCATAACAACAAGGTCCTGAAGGGTGCTAGATACATAATGTCCTGCCTTGTTTCTTAATATCCAAGGCAGGGGCGGGGTGGAGGGGGGGCAGGAATGTGACCATTCAGATCTTATACTTTTTCCAAGAAAAAAACAAACACCGTAGTCAGAACAGTTTACAGAATCACACAAAAATTATTTGGAGAATGCTGAATGGCTTACTTCACAAGAGGCCTACCTGCCCTGAGCTTTTGCTTCATGTCTCAGCCCTGGATGCCTTCTACTGTGGCCTTTGAGCCTTGTGATACCGATCAAACCAGCGAAGGATGTCTAGAAATCTTATCACCCCTGTCCCTCCAAACACCACGGGCCCAGGTTCAATGGTAAAAACTCAGTTCTTCACTACATGAATATCTCACTTTCCTGGGGCAAAAGTTTAACAATCTGCTGGGGATTGAACTCCAAATCCATTTTCACATAAATATCTTGTGCTTTTCGGCTAAAACATACATTAGGTGGTGTTGGGCAGGAGAAGTTTGCATTATAAATTGGGGAAGGAAATATTTAAACTGAGTAGGGCATGCTAAGTTGCTTTGGTCGTGTCTGACTCTTTGCGACCCTATGGACTGTAGCCCACCAAGCTCCTCTGTCCATGGGATTCTTCAGGCAAGAATATTAGAGTGGGTTGCTGTTTCTTTCTCCAGGGGATCTTCCCAACCCAGGAATCAAATGGATATCTTCTCTGTCTCCCGCATTGGCAGGTGGATTCTTTACCACTAACACCACCTGGGCAGCCCCCAAAATACTGAGTAGAGGAACCAGGTATTTCTTCTCTTTGTGTTCATTTTGGTTGGCATATTCAGCCAGCAGGCAAGAGGGAAATCAAGGGATTGCCTACAGTTTGGATTCTCTTAAATTCTAGAATCTCTTAAACAAATCCCTAACAACAATGATCATTGGTTTTCTATTTCTAGTCTCCTTTCATTGTAAAACTTCCCTTCAAGCAGTCTAGAAAGTATAAACCCAGAGGGAAGAAGAAATAGACACATATGCTAAGGGAGTTGCCCAAGACAAATTGAAGAGGAAGTGCTCTTTAAAGACAGGTGAAGGTGCTAGAGAGGTAATTGTCCCAGCTCAGCCCTGGTCACTTAGATCATGTTCTAACCTGCTTTTATCTTAGCAGCCCCACAGATTAAACAGAGACATCTTGCATATCACCAATCAGTCTGAAATCACTGTTAGGACTCTATCCTAGCAGTGGAGTCCTATCTATTTCTTTTCTCCATCATACCTCCCTCGTTCCCTCCCTCCTGTCTGTCCTTTCTCCCTTCCTTCCTTCCTCAAAAGCTTTTGTTGTCTGCTGTGGGGAAATAAAATACAGAGAAGTCACAGTCCCCGTGCAAGGGATGTTTTTGGACAATATATATAGACATTTAACAGAGAAAAAAAAAAAAAGACAGGATGCTGGCCAGACTGTGTCCCTGACTCTGCACCTTCACATGAAAGCTGGGGAGATTTTCTGAAAGGGTGTTCTGTGGATTGGTTCTTGAAGGAAAGAGAAGATGGACTAGCAGAGAGGTAGTCTTCCTAGTAGGGAAGGCAATGAGATGTCAGGGAAGAAACAATCAACCTGGAGTTAGGGAAACTCGGGATACATCCAAGTCATCTTGAGGTGGGACCTGTATTTGGGGGGTGAGCTGGCCCAGGGTCCTCAAAGCCATTTTCCAATGCTAATTATCTATGATCCATCTATGATTCTGTGGTGTCAGGAATACAGAGATGTCAGGCTTCTGCTCCTAGCGTGTGTTACATCTATCTGTAGCTCGATGGAGCTGTGTCCTTCCCATGACCTTTGCATATGACTTTCCCTCTGCCTGGAACTCCTCTGGACCATCTCTGGTCAATAGAACTTTCTGGGATCAAGGCAGATTTCTTCCAGGTGGCGCTAGTGGTAAGAAATGGCAACCCCCTCAGGTATTCTTACCTGGAGAATCCCGTGGACAGAGGATCTTGGTGGACAGTTCATAGGGTCACAAAGAGTCAGACATGACTGAAGTGGCTTAGCACGCACACGTGCACACACAGGATGATGGCAATGTTCTATTACCCTACACTATCCAACACAGTAGCCACCAGCCAAATATGAGTATTGCATACTTGAAATGTGGCCAGTGTGACTGAGGAATACATTTTTTATTTTATTTTATTTTAATTAATTACAATTTAAATAACTACCATGGCCCCCATATTGAACAGCTCAGCCCTAGATTTTCTCATGGTTGCCACCTTCACAACATTCAGATCTCACTTCTCAACCACTCTGTCAGAGAAGAATCCCTCAGGTTCACTGCCTGTGGGAGGCCCATGTTTTGATCCCCAGAATCTGTGACCATATCTTGCTACATGGCAAAAGGGAATTAAGGTTGCAGATGGAATTAAGCAGCTAATCGGCTGACCTTGGTGTAGGAAGGTTAGCCTGCATTTTCTGGGTGGGCTCAGTTTAATCGTATTAGTCCTTAAATGTAGAAGTAAGTACAGAAACAGTATGGGCTAGAGAATGAGAAGGATGAAAAAGGAGGAAGGATTTGAAGTGTTCAAACACTTGCTCAAGAACTGGAATAAGCAAGGAAATGGGTTAGCCTCTAGGGTTTCCAGAAAGGAGCGAAGCCTCTGACACCTTGATTTCAGTCCTGTGAGGTCCTATAGTTCTTCTGACTTACAGAATTAGGAGATAATGGATTTGCATCTTTCTTTTTTTTTTAAGTTTTATGTTCTTTATTTTATTTATTTTTTGTAAAATCTTTTCTGAATTTCTTACTATATTGCTTCCGGGGGTTTTTGGTTTTGTTTTTAATGTTTTGGTATTTTGGCTGAGAGGCGTGTGGGATCTTAGCTTTCTGACCAGGGATCAAACCCCCATGCCCTCCACTGGAAGGTGAAACCTTACCCACTGGACTGCCAGGCAAGTCCTCTGTCATTTTAAGCCACTAATTGTGCGGTAATTTCAGCAGCAATGGGAAACTGATCTGTAACAGACCAGCTCTGGCCCTCCTCTGGCCTTGCCCCTCAAGAGTGATGAGTCTAAGGTTCCAGAGAGAGGTGCCCACCCGGAGGCCCCCTTCTGGACCACACATCAGCTCCTGGGACCTTGGAATCCAAGGTCAAGGGCCCTGGGACTGTTCCTAAGGCCAGGTGCACCTCTGCCTCCAGAGAGTGGACGTAAGAACCACTTATGCACGTGTTTGGGAGGGGCTGAGGCCAGAGCTGGGGCACTGTGCTGCGGTGCCACGTACCCAGGTGAGGTCCCTCGATGTGTGGGAAAGAGTTGGGTAAGGGAGCGTGGGAAGTGCAGGTCAGGAGGGGGGCTAATGATCAAGTTGGCCTCTGGACTGCCAGGTTCTGGTGGGAAACTCTGAGAAGCTGCAGATTTTAAATTCAAACCTGGTATTCTTTTCTTTTTTTAAAAAAAATATTTATTTATTTGGCTGTCCTGGTCTCAGTTGCAGCACACACATCTTTAGTTCCTCAACCAGGGATCAAACCCCATCCCCCAGCACTGGGAGTGTGGAGTTTTAGCCACTAGACCATCAGGGAAGTCCCCAAACCTGGTATTCTTTATGAGGGTGTATCTTCATGAAGAGTCTATTATCTGGATTATAATTTTTCAATACTTAGATGTGTGTCTGGAGCCTCTATGTATTCTCACTTTGGCCCCCACAATAATTGGGGCAGGCTCATTGCTTTCTCCCTACCAATAATTATATTCTCCCATCCACTCAATCTCCCTATCACTTTATTTTCTCCACAACATCTAATGCTGTTTGAAATTATTATGCGCTTGCTAGTATTATCACTACTTTCCCCCATTAAGATGTAAGCTCCAGAGAATAGGTTTGCCTTTCTCAGTGCTGTTTTGCTAGTGCCTAGATGGAGGAGGTGCTTAACTGATATTTGATGGATGGGTGGATGAACAAATGCATTGAGAAGGAAGGGCTGTGTGGCTGGGCAGAGATGTTTCACTTTATGTGTAGAATTTGGAAACAGGGGTATTTGTGTATTCTCTACCATCAATCCTTCCCCACGCTGGAGAACTAGATTAGGAGTCCTTGAGGTTGCTTTATGTTTTAAGTTTCTAAGCTATAGGAAGGGGGAAATCTTAGTGGTTTCAGGCCAGGAGGCTCTTATTGTTGACTTTATTAGCTACCTGTTGATGTGTATTAAATTATCCCAAATTTAGCAGCTTAAAACAGGAAAGAAAAGTGAAAGTGGCTCAGTCAAGTCCAGCTCTTTGCAACCCCATGGGCTATACAGTCCATGGAATTCCCTAGGCCAGAATACTGGAGTGGGTAGCCTTTCCCTTCTCCAGGGGATCCTCCCAGCCCAGGGATTAAGCCCAGGTCTCCCACACTGCAGGCAGATTCTTTACCAGCTGAGCTATCAGAGAAGCCCTAGACAAGCATAGATTATTAAACTGTTTCTGTGGATCAGGAGTTTGGGAATGGCTTAGCTTGGTGATTCTAATTCAGAGTCTTGTGAAGTTGCAGTAAAGCTGTTGACTGACTGGGGTTGCTAGCATTCTGAAGGCTTGACTGGGGCTGGAGAGTCATTCCAAGACAGCCTATTCATAAGGCTATTGCTGAAGGCCTCAGCCTTGGTTGCTCACCGTGTGGACTTCTCTAGAGGGTAACTTGAGTGTTTTCACAGCAAAGTGGTTGGATCTCCTAGAGCAAGTGATCCCGAAGAAAAAGAGCAAGAAGGAAGGCAAAATGCCTTTTTTTGACCTCTCTTGAAAGTGACTTCTGTCTTATTTTATTTGTAAGAAATGAGTCACCAAGTCCAACTCACCCTGAAGGGTTGGGGGATTAAGCTCTACCTTTTAAAAGAAGGTATATTTATGGATACAATTTTAAAGCATTACAATGACCAAGATGGGTCTTGCTTCCTTGCAAAGATTAATCTCCCTCCTTGATTTTTTTTTAACTGAAGTATAGTTCACTTACAATGTTGTGTTAATTTCTGCTATACGGCAAAGTGACTCGGTTATATTATATGTGCGTGTGTGTGCTAAGTCACTTCAGTAGTGTCCAACTCTTTGTTGACCCTATGGACCATAGCCTGCCAGGCTCCTACACCCATAAGACTCTCCAGGCAAGAATACTAGCATGGATTGCCATGCCCTCCTCCAGGGGATGTTTGTGACCTAGGGACTGAACCCACGTTTCTTACATCTCTTGCATTGGCAGGTGGGTATATGCATATATATATATACACACACACACACATATTCTTTTTCAAATATACATGTATATATGTATATGTATATACATGTATATATGTGTATGTATATGTATATATATGCATTTTTTCTTATTCTTTTCCATTATGGCTTATCACAGATGTTGAATATAGTTTCCTGTGTTATATAGTAAAATCGTGTCATTTATCCAAAAGAAAAAAGATACATGCAACCCAATGTTCATTGCAGCGCTATTCACAACAGCCAAGACATGGGAACCACTGAAACGTCCATGACAGGAGAACGGATAAAGATGTGGTACATATATACAATGGAACACTACTCAGCCATAAAAAAATGAAATAATGCCATTTGCAGCAACATAGATGGACCTGGAGATGATCAGACTAAGTCAGAAAGAGAAAGACAAATACCATATGATATCAGTTGTATGTGGGAATCTAAAATGACACGAATGAACTTATCTGTGAAACAGAGACAGACACAGGCCCAGAAAACAGACTGGTTGTCAAGGAGGAGGGGTCTAAGAGAATGTTGCATCGGGAGTTTGGGATTGGCAGATGCTATTTTTTTGTTGTTGTTGCTGGAGGAAGAAATGGCAACCCACTCCAGTTTTCTAGCCTGGAGAATCCCAGGGACAGAGGAGCCTGGTGGGCTGCCATCTATGGGGTCGCACAGAGTCAGACATGACTGATGTGACCTAGCAGCAGCAGCAGCATTCTTTTTAAAAATTTGTTAATTAATTAATTTATTTTAATTGGAGGATAATTCCTTCACAATATTGTGATGGTTTTTGCCATACATCAACATGAATCAGCCACGGGTGCACATGTGTCCCCCCATCCTGAGTGCCCCCACCTCCCTCCCCACCTCATCCCTCTGGGTTGCCCCAGAGCACCAACTTTGAGCGCCATGCTTCATGCATTGAACTTGCACTGGTAACCTATTTTACATATGGTAATATACCTATTTCAATGCTATTCTCTCATATCATCCCAGCTTTGCCTTCTCCTACATAGTCCAAAAGTCTGGTATAATAGGCTCCGGTTTCATCCACCTCATTAGAACTGACTCAAATGTGTTCTTAGAACACTTTCTAACATGATTCACAAAAATAAACTCAAAATGGATTAAAGATCTAAATGTAAGACCAGAAACTATAAAACTCCTAGAGGAAAACATAGGCAGAACACTCTCTGACATAAATCATAGCAAGATCCTCTATGACCCACCTCCCAGAGTAATGGAAATAAAAGCAAAAATAAACAAAGTGAAAGTGAAGTCGCTCAGTCATGTCCGACTCTTTGCAACCCCATGGACTGAAGCCTACCAGGCTCCTCCCTCCATGGGATTCTCCAGGCAGAATGGAGAATTGGAGTGGGTTGCCATTTCCTTTTCCAGGGGATCTTCCCGACACAGGGATCGAACCCAGGTCTCCAGCATTCCAGGCAGACGCTTTAACATCTGAGCTACCAGGGAAGCCCAAAAATAAACAAAGGGGACCTAATTAAACTTAGAAACTTTTACATGAGGAAGGAAACTATAAGCATGTGAAAAGGCAGCCTTCGGAATGGGAGAAAATAATAGCAAACAAAGAAACTGACAAAGAATCTCCAAAATCTCCAAAACTGGGTCTACAAGCAGCTCATACAGCTCAATACCAGATGCTAATTTTTTTTAACCATTGTTTTTTGCTTCTCTTGGGTCTGAATCTTTCACCATTTTCTCACTCCCCAGCCTCTCCTATTTTCTCTGGTCACAGAAGTACACGACCCCCAGCATTCTTATAAATCCCTTTTACTCCTAGTCACCATCCTGCCAGTTCTGTGATCTAGCCCCTCACTAGAGCCCCCTCCTCCCATCTTCTCTCTTTATCTCTCTTCTGCTGGCTCTTCTTCCTCCTTCCTTTCCCTGAACATGGACATTCCCTAATGCCCTTTTGTTTCTCAGTACACTCTTGTCCTTGAAACTCATTATCGTCCGTGGTTTTAACTATCCCTTATAGGTAGATGATACCCCAGAGCATATGCTTCTCTCAAGTTCCAGTCCCAAATTTCCTCCTGTCTGTTGTACATTTCCAACTGGATAACCCCAGAGGCTGCTCAGCATGTCCTGACTGCATTTAGCCTCTGTGTCCCAATCTGCTCATCATCCTGTTATCATAAAGATTCCAGGGACTCTGACTCTCCCCTCTCCCTCACCTCACATGTCCATTTTGCCATTAAGCCCCTTGGATTCACCATCACGATAGTGTTACTAATCTACTATGAGAGGCTATGAATTGGTCTCTCTGTCTCCAGAGAACCCAGTCCACTCCTTCCTGCTGAGCATGCCTGGACTAATCCTTGAACAGCAGGGCTCTGATTATGTTACTCTCTGCCTCAGAACTTTCAAGGGCTCCTCCTGGTTACAGACTTTCAGTGGGGCATCCCACGGTCACACAATGTGAGAGATTATGGTGCTTTAATGGTTAACCTACAATAGGCTTGACCTCTTAAGACCTGAGATGAAATCCTGAATGTGTCACTTACTAATAATGTGACCCTGGGCAAGGAGCCTCACCTCTATAAGCCTGTGTTTTCTTATCTCTAAAAGGCGAATAGCATTACTTCCAATCAGCCGTCTTGACCAGTCAATCCTAAAGGAAATCAACCCTGAGTATTCACTGGAAGGACTGATGCTGAAGCTCCAATACTTTGGCCACCTGATGCAAAGAGCCGACTCATTTGAAAAGACTTGATGTTGGGAAAGATTGAGGGCAGGAGGAGAAGGGGAAGACAGAGGATGAGGTGGTTGGATGGCATCTCTGATTCAATGGACATGAGTTTGAGCAGACTCCAGGAGATGGTGAAGGACTGGAAAGCCTGGCGTGCTGCAGTCCATGGGGTTGCAAAGTGTTGGACATGAATGAGCAACAACAATCTTGAGGATTAAATAAGATAATATACATAAAGTTTTTATTCTTATTCAAGTGAAACCAGGAACTACTTTGTAACTTCTATCATTACCATCCCATTTAAAGACATTAGCAAAAAGTGCCTGCTCAACAAATCAGTGTTTTCCCAAGGTGTTACTTGAGTGTGTACCTCTGGTGTTACTTTTATTTTTAAATGATTTGTTCCCGTCGCTTTTCATTATGACAAGTGACAGGATTTTCAAATGCATATATTTACTATAGAACAGAGGTCAGCAAACTTTTCTGTAAAGGGCCAGAGAGTAAATATTTTAGCTTAGGTGGGCCATGTATGGTCTATGTCACAACTACTCAATTCTGTTGTGATAGCACAAAAGCAGCTATGGACCACATATAAATGACTGGGGATAGGTGTGTCCAAAAAAATCTTTTAATGGACAGTGAAATTTGGATTAATATAATTCTTACATGGGCTTCCCTGGTGGTTCAGAAGGTGGTAAAGAATCTGTCTGCAACTCGGGAGACCAGGGTTCAATCCCTGGGTCGGGAAAATCCCTTGGAGGAGGACATGGCAACCCTCTGCAGTACTCTTGCCCTGAGAATCCCATGGACAGAAGAGCCAGAGGGCTACAGTTGCAAAGAGTCGTACATCACTGAGCAACTAAACACACAATTTTTACATGGCATCAAATATTCTTCTTCTTTCAATGTTTTCCAACCACTTAAAAAAGTAGAATCTATTCTTAGCCGATGGGCCATATAAGAACAGATAATGGGCTAGATGTGGTCTCTGGGGCCATTTGCTGACCCTTGGTACAGAGTGTTCATTACATTTAAACAATAAATGGTGAATTAACAAGAATAGTATGAAGTAAAGAAGAGTAGAGATGATATGTGGACCTGGAGAATATTCTGACAGTGGTGCAAGAATAATCTAAGTTGGGGAAACACATCGATAAAAGTTTATGGCCCACAAAGACCTGGTTCAACCTAGCTATCCAGTTCCATCTCCTCCAAGACCCAGCTAGGCCACGCTTCTGTCTCCCACATATCCTGCAGCTTCCCAAGTCCTTTGTTTTCGAATACCCTCTCTGAGTCATTTTTATTCACAGTACTCCTGACATCAAAAGTGTGGGATTTTCCCAGAGCAACAACTAGATCAATTCTCCAGACACCAGCTGGATGTTCAACCCCATCATAACCCTGTTCTTGGCCAGGTTCCTCTGTCCATGGGACTTCCCAGGCAAGGATACTGGAGTGGGTTGCCATTTCCTGCTCCAAGGGAACTTTTAGACCCAGGGGTTGAACCCGCATCTCCTACACTGGCAGATTCTTTACCACTGAGCCACCAGGGGGGCCCTTACTTCCCATTATCAGTTTATTATAAAGGATATGATGGATACACAAGAACAGCCAGATGGAGGGGTATACAGGACGAGAAATGGAATGGTCTGGAACAGAGGGGCCTCTGTCAGGAACAGAGACCAAATATACACTTCTTATTTTATCGTATCCCCCCTTCCCACGATGCTCATGAAAATCTTATCCTGTAAGAGCCATATTAAATACCATCTGTTAAAAGCCCTCCAGTGCTTCCTCCCCACCCCCCATATATGTTATTTCCCCCACCTCTGCCCCTTCTTTTCATGCCCTCTTCTCTTGGTAACAGCCTGCAGGCACCTTCATTACTGTACTTGTATTACAGCCATTTGACTATTTATCTGACTTAAAACCAAGGTTGTTAAGGGCCTGGGACTTTGTCTGGCTAGGATTGGGCAGTGCCTGGCACAAAACAGGTACTCAGGAAGCATTTATTGAATTTTGCTTCTTTGAATTGAAAATGGAATGACATTATTTTGGCCACTGTGTTGCTGGCATAATGGAGTGGAAGGGATTAGCTCATCCAATTGCAGTCAATGGAGCAGGTCTGGTGGCAAGGCCACACCCTTGGGGCATGGCTGGCGGGCGGAGAGTGGCATTAGGTCTGTGAGGCTGCGATGCTAGTCTGTATCAGTGAAACCTTCAGGAAGTAGGTCTGAAAAGAGAGAAAAGTAGGGCTTCCTAGAGCTTCCCATGCATCCGAGAGGCTAAGCAAAGAGCCCAGAGCAATTCAACGCTGATTGTCCTGGGCCTCCAGAGAGCCCAGGGCTGAGAAGGGCGTCCCGATAGCATCACGGTGCCCCAGTTCTCCGGAGTGAATCAGGCTCTGATGCAACTGGCAAAGGGCCTTCATCACGAGCCCCATCTCGCAGGTTCCCCACAGACGAGCTTTGTCATTTCTCTGAGGGAATCACTGCCATTTCTCTTCCAAGCTCAAAGCAGCTCCCCCTACCCCATCTAGCCCTCATGAGATGAAGATTTAAACAGCTCTGATGACCGGGTTTCAATAGGTGAGGAGAGCTGATTAAACAACAGTGACCCAAATAACCTTAGTGGTACCGATGCTTTCTTGAAGCCAGTGGAAGTTTTGCCAAATTAAAGGATGTCAGTATGAGATATTATGAATATCAGTTTCCTTCTCTCTGGCAGTGGAGAGGATTAATTAAATGCTTGTGAAATGCTTTGAAAATTTAAGCTGTTAAGAATTATTGTTCTGTGTAATAGGGAAAAAATGGAATTTTTGGCTCATTAAAGCTGTAATGTTGTAAGCCTGAGTGCTTTTTCCAGGATATCTTTGAGGGCTACATTTTTATTAAAAGGAAGGGAGAAGGAGAAAGAAAAGAAATGTTTCTATAACTTGCATACACACATGCCTGAAAGTCAACCTGATTAATCAACGTTTCTGTTGATTAAGAAATGAGCTGTGAGAAGCTGTTTCTTATTGCCTACCAAAGAGACAGTTACTAGGAATCAAGTGTTCAAACGTGCGGGGACAGTTTATCAGCAGACACGCGCTTGCTTTCTCTCAATGGATTCAGGGATTCCAAGGCTGTGAGACTGAATGCATGTAAACAAGGAGTTCCATGTGCTTGGATGGCCTTTTCCATCTTAACGTCAGCACAAGGCAACATTCTCCCGCCTTCACTCTGTTGGCAGATTTGCCCAGGGATGCCTTTGCTTTGTTTCCAGAGGTTCTGTGATATTCAAAAGAGCGCCATCCTCAGTGGACCCTCAGCTCTCTTCCAACCCACACTGACTGAGGTCTTAGACTTCCTTTTGTGTCTCCGCTCCTATTGTTGCTGCAACAAATTACCACAAATGCAATGACTTAAAACAGCAATGTATTCTCTTACAGTTCCGGATGTCACCAGTCTAAAATCAGTCTCTCCGGGCTAACGTCAAGGTGCTGGAAGGGCTAGTTCCTTCTGGCGGATCCAGAGGAGGATCTGCTTCCTTGCATTTCCAGCCTTCTGGAGGCCGTTTGCATTTCCTGGCTTGTGACTCTTTCCTGGCTCACATTGATTGCTGCTCCCCTCCTCACACCTCTTTCTATCAGACTTTCCTGCTTGCCTCTTTCTTTAGAAGACCCTGTGATTACACTGGATGCCCCTGGATAGTCCAGGATAATCTCCTCATCTCAAGACCCTTAACTCAGTCATACCTAGGATAATCTCATCTCAAGACCCTTAACTCAATCATACCTGCAAAGTCCCCCTCCCAACATCACAGGATCTGGGAGCAGGGGCAGGGGGCTGGGGCGAGGGGGGGAAGATTGTTGCATTTGGGGCGATCATTGGTCTATCTGCTACAGCCTCCATCTGTTGGACTCCTTCTGTTGTTTTTTTTTTTTTCCTGTCTACTCAAGTCAGGCTCTGTTTGAAATGTTTCACATGGATAATTTTCACACTCACCCTAGAAGAGGGGGTCTGTTACTATAGATAAGGAAACTTGGACGCAAAAAGGTTAGATTACTTGCCTGGGGTCACTAATCTAGTACTGAAGCCTAAAACTCACAGACTTTGTCCTTAAAGACTTTTATTGCCTTTACTGTTTTTAATTATAAAAGTAGGGACTTTCCTGGCGGTCCAGCTTTCACTGCTGTGGCAGTGAAATTCTTGATCGGGGAGTTAAGTTCCTGCAAGCCACTCAGCTTGGCCAAAAAAATATATATATATATAAAAGTCAAGCAATATAGGTGATTAAAAATAATTCAAATGAAAATCCCTCTCCCTCTCCTTTACCCGGTCAAAAGCCATATCCTAACAGTCCTTGTCAACTATATTGTTTCCAGTAATCACCCCACACCTTAATGTTATAATATGCCTTAATTTTTCAATTAATATAGAGAGTTGTAGGTAGTTGTTCGGATAATATAATGTATATTTTACTAATTCTTCTACAATTATTCAAATGAAAATGCTGAATTAAAAAATTCTCATCAAAGACCTCAGGGCTCTGGAGAAGAATTCATGCGTAAATACTTAAAGATCAATGTACTTTTGTTGAAACACACAGACATAGAGCAGAGTGAAGGCCTTGGAGCCAGGTGGGCCTGATTGTCAGCTTTCACTCCACTCGTTATTATTAGGTACCCTTGGAAAAGTTACTTTCCCTCTCTATTTCAATTTCCTTATCCATATGATACTCCTTTCATATATGTTGTTAGCTTTAAAGTAACTAACCTGTAAATTCAAGCACATTAGGAGTCCAATAAATGCTAGTTCTTCCAAGAAAGAAGGAACAAATGTCTTCCAACAAGGAATGAAAACATATAAACTAAAAATTGTAAATAGAATTCCTAGACAGCCAAGGTTTTTAGGACATGGTCCTTGTCTAGTATTTACTCATTTGCTCAGCAAAAATGTTGAGGGTTCTCTATGGCATTGTGCTAGGCCTTGATGGGGACACAGTGGTGACTGTGCTGTGCCCTTCCCTGTAAAAGAAAGGCTTAGTGTATTCCTTAGCACAGAACAGGAAATCAACATAGAAGTTTTAAAAAGATCTAACTTCTGGTGACTATAAAGAAAAGATTTGGATCTGTGGAAATAAGTATGTGTGTATTGAGAGGTCAGGGGAGGCAGGGATTGTATCAAGAGCTCTGGATGGGATGGACACTAATTGCGTTTCATTGATGTAAGACTGATATCTGGAAAGTAATTATTCTTAATACCACTCATCCCCACAGACTGCCAGGTACCTAAAAACCTAAATGGTTTTCCAGCTTCTTGCAAAATTTAGTGCCTAGCACATAACATTTTTTGAGAAGAAAGAGATTAAGGAAAAAAAGTTGTGGACGAATGCACTTCCTGATCACTGAGGACCTTTCGGCAGTTAGTCCCTACGATGTTTTGGGGTATTTATGCTATAGCTCCAATTTCTTCTCCACCTGGTTTGTTAGAATTTGTTTTGGATGCTGTTTAATACATTCACCACCCCCAGAAAGGTACTGACTGTCAACAGGTGTGTCTGATAAAGAAAACATTGTTTCTGCTTTGCGTTAGACATGTCTGACATGTTGGGACCTGCTTCCCTTCTCAAAGCTGATAGGAATCTAGTATTTGGGAGGGAGGCGTGCATGCCTGTTTCAGGCCAAGAAAGGCTCCCGGTATGGCTTGCGGCAGAGCTCGGCTTGGAAGGGAATGCTAATACGTCTTCAGAGCTATCCATGTTAGTTGAATGATAAATGGGTATTAACGAGCTAACGTAAGAGAAGATATTAATAGCAATGGTTTCCTGGGCAAAAGATATCTATGATTGCCTGGAAACAAACACAGCCCACCAGTGATCCGGGAATGATGGCTTTGGCCTTGTGAACCAATCTGTACAAAAATAATTGTATTGACATTAGACACTTAGAAATGAAGTATACTGTCTTAACTGGTTTTGCCAATTTTTATGGTGTTATCTGGAATTTTATGTAATCATGCAAAGGACGAGTTGCTTTGACTGTATGGAGGGCAGCCAGTGTGCCTTGAATAACACTAGCACATTCATCAAGTGAGCCAGTGAACTAGTAGAGGCTTGATGGAAGAGAAGTTTGAGAAACAGACCTTCCAAAAACTCATGGATTTCAGAGGCCCGCCCATATAGAAAGCTACCAGTTAGAGCAGGAGCAGGAAAGGAACTTAACAAAGGCAGGATTTGTACTCTGGAAAAATGACACTGGTGACTGGGAGAGGGGAAGTTGATGTGAAGTTGAGGCTAAGGCTTTGAGCTTTCAGGGGAACATTTGGAAAGGTGTTGCATTGTATTGTCGTATTGGAGGGGCAATAACGAATTGAGAGTTTTGTATAACTGAGGAATTCCCTGGCCATCTGGTGGTTAAGACTCGGCACTTGCACTGCCAGGGGCTGGATTGGATGCCTGGTCAGGGAATTAAGATCCTGCCAGTTGAGTGGTGTTTCCAAAAAACAAAACTAGAATATATATATATTATTATTATCATAAAAGTTGAATTCATATTTCTTAAATTAAGAACATTGGTGTGCCCAAAGATTTACATAGGTGCACCTGAGTGCTCTTAATCCATAGAACAGTTTAAAACAGTCATACAAGAGAATGTGGAAGAAAGAATATGTATATGTATGTATTTTTGGCAAATTTCCATGTGAAAGAAATAATGATATCCAATTTTGAACATGACTCAGTTATTAAAAATCATGGACTAATGCAGTCAGTCAAAACACTTTCTACTTATTCCACTTGCTCCTACTTCATCTCTTGGTAAAATCTCACCAGACATCATGGAAAGAACAGTTCTTTTTGAGAAGATGTCAATAAATTGGTCTCAGACCTATATTAAATGTCAAGTTACTGTGAATTTATATAAGATCCCCAAATCTAGATACTATTATCAGTGTCTGCTTTATTCATGACTAGCAAAGAAGAAAGTCACATCATTTCCTGTCACTAGAGTCTTTATTATGGGTCACCTACAGAATTAGAACTTTACATTCCACTGGAGCATGATTCAAGGGGACTAGGAAGGTTGAAATATTTTCCCCATCTGGCCTGAAAATATTTGGCACTCATCCTGAAATCCCATCAAGTAGAGGACTATTTAGGTTGGCTTTAGAATTTATAGAAATGCTTTTCTTTAGATTAACTGTCATGGAAGCAGAGTTGCCTCCCTATTGACAAAAGGATGTGTAGTTACTTCACAGTGGGGCTATTTTCCTTCCAAGGTTTAAAACTTTAATGTGTGTTCATGTCCCACTCATATCTATCAGCCATTCATACCCTCAGTAGGAATGAACTAAACCAGATTAAGCCCCTCCCAAATCTAGATGAGATTAGTGGGGATGAAATTAATCTCATGAGTGAGTTTTGTATAAAAGGGAAGGGGGAGAAGGAAGCAGTAGTTTCAACTTTTCTACAGGAGAGCAGATACCAACCTAGCCAAGAAAATCAAGTTCGAGAATTCCAGAAACAGAAGTTGCTTCTGATACTTCGTAAGTGACTTGTGGCGTCTTCAGGCAACACTTTGTCCTGGGCACTCCTGCAGCTTAAAAGAATCACCAATTCATAAGGTACTCCAGCACGGGGCCAAAGGAATTAGTGTCATTTTTGGAATGGGCAAAATGCTGTTGATGAATGCGTATGGCTTCCCTGCTGGCTCAGAGGTTAAAACGTCTGCCTCCAATGCTGGAGACTCTGCGCAGCCCCTTGGGCTGTTGCTTGCCAGGCTCCTCTACCCATGGAAATTCCCAGGTAAGATTACTGGAGTGGGGTGCCGTTTCCTACTCCAGGGGATCTTCCTGACCCAGGGATTGAGCTCGTGCCTGTTGCATCTCCTGCATTGGCCAGCTGATTCATTACCTGTGGGTCACTTGGGAAGCCTTCCTCATTTCATTTTCTAAAGATTAATTTTATTGAGGTACAGTTGATTTACAATGTTGTGTTAATTTTTGCTGTATGGCAAAGTGATTCAGTATATATATATATACTTTTTCATATTATTTTCCATTATGGTTTATTATAAGATGTTGGATATAGTTCTCTGAGCTGAAAATAGGGCTTTGTTGTACTTGCTAATTCCTAACTCCCAATCCATCCCTCCCCCTTGGCAGCCACACGTCTGTTCATCTGTGTCGTATTTTAGATTCCACGTTTAAGTGATATCATATGGTATTTTCTTTCTTTCTTGGCTTAGCATGATAATCTCTAGGGCCATCCATGTTGCTGAGCCCTGGTGGCTCAGAGGGTAAAGCGCCTGCCTGAAACGCAGGAGATCGGGGTTCAATCCCTGGGTTGGGAAGATCCCGTGGAGAAGGAAATGGCAACCCACTCCAGTACTCTTGCCTGGAAAGTCACAGGGGCGGAGGAACCTGGTAGGCTACAGTCCATGTTGCTACAATGACATTATTATTATTATTTTTTATGGCTGAATAGTGTTCCATTCATACCTATCTTTTTAATTTAGTTTATTGAATTCTATTTTAAAAGTACCTACCATATTCCATCTTGTAATGTCCAGTTTTGCCTTAATTGAATTGAAATTGACAAACCTCAAAATGACTGTTGAAAAAGAAACCTGGGTTTTCCTCATTAATTCCCCTACTAGGCTCTGTTCTCTGTGACTCCAGAGAATCTGCTAGAACACACGTCTCTGCTCCACCCTAAACAGGGGTGGGCTAGGATAGGGTTGGGTTAGGCGGAGCCGGGACTGTGGGGAATGACCCACAACCTCCTTCCTAAGTCCTGGGCTTCTATTTCCAGCTTCTTTCTGCACGTTCCCCAGGCACTTCACACCTAATGCCTCCAAAACAAGAATTTACTTTTCTTTGTTTCCTCCCTGTCCATCACCATTTACCAAGCTAAAAATCTCAGAATAGGCTTTAGAGCAGAGCATGAAAGAAGGGCTTGGATTTGAATCCTGCCTCTTGCCACTTAGTAGCTCTGTGAACTTAGGCAAGTTATTTGACCTCTTCATGCCTCGGTTGCCTCATGTATCAAATGGGGATAATAATGGTATTGCTTTATGGAGTTTTTGTGAGGAGTAATGAGGTAATGCATGCGACTGAAACAGAGCAGATGCTTAAGAATGGTCACTAATACAGTCTATCGGGTCGCAACTTAGTGACTAAACAACAACAAAAACTATTTCTACTATATTTTTGTCATTATCACCAGCCTCAGGTCTTTGATCTCCATATCCTACCCGCCCTAAATCCACCTGATTGCTCCCTAGAGCCAATTGTCTCTCCAAGATTCTCAACATGTCTGTTGCCAGCTGTTTGTTTCAGGCCTTCATTTCTTGCCTAGACCGAAGTGCTCTCTGGTCTCCCTTTGCTCATTTTGGCCAGTTTCAGCCAAACTCTACCTCCCCATCACACTGTGACTTAGACACACGTTTTCCTTTTGTGATTGTCCCTTCCATATCTGACCTCAGTTTGGAAGGATTTTTCATTTTCCTCCTCCTACCTTTTAGCTGAGGCTCAGTTTCAAGTTTATTCCTGAGTGAATGAATCCTTTTTCAGCCTCACTAGCCTGAGAAGTGCTGTCCATTACATAATTTGGCACCTTGGCCCACAAAACCCAGCAGTCTCTGAACTCCACTGACTGTTTACATCACTTACCTATAACTTGTGCCCTTCTCTTACCCCCCAGAAAAAAAATCTGCAGTGGAGTTGTTCTCCATTCCAGGAATTGGGAAAGGCTTTCTTCTGAAATAGGGCTTCCCTGGTGGCTCAGATAGTAAAGAACCTGCTTGCAATGCAGGAGACCCCAGTTCAATCCCTGGGTTGGAAAGATTCCCTGAAGAAGGAAATGGCTACCTACTTCAGTATTCTTGCCTGGAGAATTCCTTGAACAGAGGAGCCTGGTGAGCTACATACAGTCCATGGGGTGGCAAATTCGGACACGACTGAGCAACTAACTCACTTTCACTTTCTTCCGAAATGCCTTTCATCTTTCTCAAGTCCTTCACTTTCCAGTAAGTCACCCCTGACCCCCAACTGGTTCAGTTCAGTTCAGTCGCTCAGCCATCTTGTCCGACTCTTTGCGACCCCATGGACTGCACTCAGGCTTCCCAGTCCATCACCAACTCCCAGAGCTTGCTCAAACTCATGCCCATCATGTCAGTGACGCCATCCAACTGTCTCATCCTCTGTCATCCCCTTCTCCTCCTACCTTCAATCTTTCCCAGCATCAAGGTCTTTTCCAGTGAGTCAGTTCTTTGCATCAGGTGGCCAAAGTATTGGAGTTTCAGCTTCAGGATCAGTTCTTCCAATGAATATTCAGGACTGATTTCCTTTAGGATTGACTGATTTGATCTCCCTGCAGTCCAAGGGACTCTCAGGAGTCTTCTCCAACACCACAGTTCAAAAGTGTCAATGCTTCAGCGCTCAGCTTTCTTTATGGTCCAGCTCTCACATCCATACATGACTACTGGGAAAATCGTAACACGGACCTTTGTCCGTAAAGTTAATGTCTCCGCTGTCTAGGTTTGTCACAGCTTTTCTTTCAAGGAGCAAATGTCTTTTAATTTCATGGCTGCAGTCACCATCTGCAGTGATTTTGGAGCCCAAGAAAATAAAGTCTGTCACTATTTCCCCATCTATTTGCCATGAAGTGTTGGGACTGGATGCCATGATCTTCGTATTTTGAATGTTGAATTTTAAGCCAGCTTTTTCACTCTCCTCTTTCACTTTCATCAAGAGGCTCTTCAGTTCCTCTTTGCTTTCTGCCATAAGGGTGGTGTTATCTGCATATCTGAGGTTATTGAAATTTCTCCCTGCACTTGCAATTTGATTGCAGCTTGTGCTTTACCCAGTCCAGCATTTCATATGATGTACTCTTTATATATGTTAAATAAACAAGGTGACAATTCACAGCCTTGACATACTCCTTTCCCAATCTGGAACCAGTCCCTTGCTCCTTGTCCAACTCTAACTGGTTAATTCCTTCTAATCCTTAGGTTCTTTACTTAGTCACCTGTCATATTATATACCTAGTTTGTTACATACCTTCTTAGCACCAGGGACCGTCCACCACCCGCCTTTTTGTAACATTTTCCCCAGTTGTAGTCATAGATTTGTAAGACTGATTTTTTATGTTCCCCACTAGATACTATATACATGAAAGCAGGACTAGGGGCTCTGTACTCCTAGAACCCAACACGGTGTTGAAGAATGAATAAATAATGTCTTCACTCAGTAAACTCCAAGCCCGACCAAGCAGTGTGTAACAGAACCTGTCAGAATTTATTGTTGAAGAAATTACTGCAGGGGCCTATACAATTTACCCAAGTTCTTCAAGTGACTTTTGGGCTTTGGGGACCAGCCTATTAGTAGTATAGCTTGCGGTTAAGAACACGTGATTTTTTTTTACTTCCCCAACCTCAAGAAACACTGTGCTAATGGTCCCGGAGGAAGAGAGTAGCCACAAAAAGCAAGTACTAGGTTGAGAACAGTAGAAGTATCAACACAGACACAGACTACAGATTTGTTGGGGGAAGCTGGAAATTAGCAGCTTGCATTAGTACCTAAAGATATTAATAACTGTGTGCCTCTCACTTTCAAGCCGAAAGTTTTGTGTTCTCAGGGGTGCTTGCATAAAAACTTCCCATCTAAAATGATTTCCTATTGATAGGAACTTGGACACAATGCGAGACTGTTCCCTGGTGGTTTCTAAAGTCTCATATAAAAAGTACTTTTTGTTTTCACACAATACTATTTTTATGGAGGCTCTTACATGGAAATCCAGTTTAAGGTCTGACACTAGCCTTTGCTCTGGTATATACTTTGTATTTGTTAAGTACGCTGAATGACTTTCCTGTTATTTTTCAGGAAAAGAAAACCCCGAGTCTCATTCAGCTTCCAGAGGACACGGGGAAGGGCGTGCCACTACCCACATTTCACCTAAAATAAGCTTTTGAAACTCGTTCCGCTTTTGCTGAAGAGCAGCTCAAAGCTAAAGGAAGGGGCTTGGACCTCTTCCCTTTTAGGGGTGGGGGTCCAGGTCGGTGGCTAAGGCAGCCCGTTTCTTTTTCCTTTGGGAAAGAGCGGAGTTGAGAAGAGCCGCAGGAGGCGCTGTGTGAAAACAGCAAGTGGGTAGACAGCGGGGCCGCCGCGCGGGACGACCCCTTGGGCCGCGGAACAAAGCCCCGCGGGGGGGCGCGCAAACCGGGTCCCAGACGCGGCAGCGAAGCCCTGCTCCTCCCCAGGAGGGGACGGTTGCGGGCATGAGCGCGATGTTTGTTGGTCGCGAGGTCTTCAGTTACAGCAACTGCCCGCAGAACGCGGGCGCCAACCGCCACTCTCGAAAGCCAGCACCTCGACCCGCGAAAGTCGCCGCTGGCCGCGCGAGCGCCTCTGCGCCTGCGCGCCCGTGGAAGCCCCGCCCCCTCCGGGCCGCCGGCGCGCGGGGCCGCGCCTCCTCATGGCGGCCGCCGCAGTGTGTGGTATTTAGCGGGAGCGCGCGGCGGGCTCGAGGACGCGCGAAACGGCGGCGGCGGCGGCGGCCAGGGGGGAGCCGGGGCGGCCGTTGCGGGGCGCACTCTCGAGCGGCAGCGGCGGCCCAGAGTGTCCCGTCGGTGTTGGCACGAGGAGGCGGCGGTGGCGCTGCCCGCGGTGGCGGGGGTTGACGGCGGCGACAGAGCGCGTTTGAGCCAGGACCGGGGTCCGAGGCGCGCTCTCCGCCCACAGGTAAGTGGGGCCCGGCCTGGAGGGAGGAGCCGGCCGCGAGGGGCTCCGCGGGAGGAGGACTTCCAGGCCCGGTCATGGCGGCGGGCTGGAAGGTCGGCCGGGCCGGGTCGCGCCGACCGGGAGGGGGTGCGGGCAGCCCCCGGACCTGGGCGCCTTTGTCTCGGCCCGAGCCCGGCCGCCCGGCCGAGCGCCGCCCCCCGCCCCTCCCCTCCCCTGCCCGGCCCTGCCCGCGGAGGCGAGCCGGCTCGCCCCCGCCCCCGG